>NC_134454.1:20747123-20980433 GCF_030867145.1 Opisthocomus hoazin | reverse complement strand
TAAATTTCTAAAATGCTGATCAGAAAGTAGGACAGGAAGTTTTATTTATTTATTTACGTTTGTTTGGGATGATAGTGTGTCTTAGAAAGCTGCTTAACTGCTGCCCAGTGCAGCTGTCCTCTGAAAGATTAGGTTTCAGGAGCAATGATGGATGTTGAATGCCTGCAGCCAGTTGTGGGGTTTGCTGTGAGGTCAGTGGTACTGATGGAGGATAGGAATTTACAGCCTTATGTCTCTACGTCAGTGGTAACCAGTAGCGTTGGGGGTTGGACTAGATGATCTGCAAGAGGTCCCTTCCAACCCCTACCATTCTGTGACTCTGTGATTTCTCAAGGAAAAAAACAGCTAGGTATGTTCAATGCTGAGCTTGTATTGCAGCATAGTTCAGAAAGCCGTTAATACTAGTGAGAAAGAGCGAATAGATTTGTGAACAATAAGGACAAATTTAGTCATGAGTATGCCCTTGTGTTTTACAGAAACACCCAGAAATAGCTGTAGAAAGTAAATACAATGATGTGACTTTATTTAGGACTTCTTACATACTATTTTTAAAGTATGTTAACAAATTTGGAATTTACACTGTTGACTTGTTATTTCGATATACTTAAAGATTTTAACAGCTTACTGAGCACCAACATACTCTCCTTTTTCACCTGAAAATAGGGTGTGGGTTTTTTTCATGGTAAAAATTCATGTTAGTGGTTTTCATCAAGCTTAACCAAGGTGCATTTGATGTTCATCAGTGATGAAAAGGTAGATGTTAATCAGGTAGAAAGGGTAAAAGGTATTTAGTATTACCTTGTTTAGTTTGGGTATCTCGGTATGTATTGCCGATAAAGATGGATAGTTTGGATAGCTCTGATGTGTGCTGTCGGAAGTGTTAAGATCAGACTTTCAGACTTTATTTATGGACTATCTACCTTCCCTGGACTGTTGTTGTTCCTGATACACAGTGATACGATTATCTTTTAAAAAGTGAATCTTGGTAGGGAAAGGCGCACAACAAAATACACTGTTTTATTGTTAAGCTTGCAAAGCTTTTTTGAGTTGTTTGTATTAATTTGTACCTTAATGGTACAGGTGGATTTTCTGTCAAGCCTTAGAAGAGCTGTCCTAATAGGCTCAAAGCCCTCAGTGGTCAGTGAGAAATATTTCTTTGACAGCAGCATTGTTTGGATCAGATCCATAGTGCTTTTGTGCTTTTGCTTAAATGATAAAATTTTTACCTCGAGTAATCCTAGCAGTGGTTAATTCAAATATAGAGGAGAAAGCTTAATAAAACATCAGATGAATTGATTTATAGTATCTCATAAATTAGGGAGTGAGAAGCATTTTGGTAAAGAGAAATGCGTATCCAGCAAGAATCACTTTAGAGCAGTTTTGCATCAAGAAAATGGCTTTTTGCAAATGCCTATGTATTCTACTTATTGGCGGCATGCCATCAACTTTATTTGGAAAACTGTCTTTGCTTAAGTAATAAATATTCACTATTTACAAATTCATTTTACTATAAATAACAGATGGATTCTGTGATTAGTGGTGTTGTTTTTTTTTTAACCTATTTCATGAAGAATGGAGTTTTGCAAATTATTATTAAGTGAATCAATGATCTGTTCTTGATTAACAGAATTTTCCAAACAGCAAAATTGTTTTGCGTACCCTGTTTGACTGTTTGGATATTTTTGCATGTTATTTTTGTTTGACATGAGAAGCCTGGAATTTTTCTATTGTACATGGCATGTGAAAGAAGAAGTATAAAATGAACGTAAAGAAATATTTGTATTAGTTGATATTAATGATACCTTAATGCATTTTTTTTATTACAGAGAAGTGGATAATCAGTGTAAATTTTTACTGTGAGTAAATCAAATATGTAGAATTTACACCTGTTTCCCATTTAACATTTTCAAAAGCTGCCTTAAATGGTCTTGTGAAGTTTCAGCATACTGACTAGACGAAAATTTTAAGCATATCAAGGGCAGTAGATAATGAAGAGAGCATTGTACTTTCTAATGCTAACAGGTGGCAGTGAATGCCTGCAGGAGCAATCATACCTCTGTAAGAATCCTAGCATTCCTTGGGTTTAATTTTGCATGATTACAGTGACTCTGGAAAAAAAATGGAGTGTTAAGACTCTAGCAGTAGTATTTCAGTTAGCTTGGCAATTTCTAGACAGTTTTGGGCTGAATGGAGTAAATAACTGTATATACGTAAAAAGGAAATGTTTATTCTCCAACCGTTCAGCTGCATTTGATGAAGCAGATATGTGTCCTTCTAGTCAATGTAATCCCTAAAAGGACACTTACTAGGACTGTATCCCTGGCTGATTTATTCATAGGATTGCTTTATTAATCTAGTGCACAGGGTAATCTTATTCCAAAGGTATTAGAAAGCATAAAAATAACTACTGGACTTCTTGAAGATGTGGATTTCTCTATCCTCGAGCAATTCTAATTTATAATCTCAATCAGTCTCTCTACTTTTTAGTGGGGAGTAGATAACCTGTGGAAGGTGCAGTGGCCATAAAACTGTTGTTTCATCTTTGCTGATCTCTGCAGTAGTCCAGGTTAGAGAGGCAGAGAATAATAATTAAAAAAATTAAAATAGATTGTGAGATATGTGTAGAAGAAAGTTGTGATGGGATTTTTCTACCATGATGATGAATGCGTTGCTAGATGTATTCTCATAATGGGTAAATTCTTAAGAAGAAGAATTTACTGTGTTACTGGTAGGCAAGTTGAATTTTCGGGTTTTTTTGTTGTCATTGTTGTAAGGAGGTGAAGAGCTTGCCATTTGGATGTGAAATTTTTGCTTTCCTGTGTTAACTTCACATTGCAGATGCCGGTCACAAAATTACGCAGAGATGTTCTCTGCAGTTTGTACCTGTTGCTCAGATAATTATGTTAATATCTATTTCATATTTAATGAGAAAGAACACCTGAGAGCACTGAAGAGCTTTGGGATGGGAGGCAACCTGAATTCACCCACCTGGAAGAGTAAAGAGTGAAATTTTACTATCTCGGAAGTTTCCCTCCAAAGCACAACTGCTGTAGGATCAATGCCGATTTGACTGGGGATGCCCCTTCCCTGACTCTTCTTTCTTCAAGTTGTTCTCCATCGCAGTTTTGCACTGCTGGGAACTTTTCAGCTGGAGATCAGTCCTCTGTATGAAAAATGGCAGTTAGTAAATCAAGGAGAAATGTGTGTTCCGGAAGAAATACTGACAGTTACTTCATTCCAGCTCTTCCATACTGCATGTCACTCTCTCTTGGATGAGTCTTTAGGTATCCTTTAAAGGTAACACCCTGTAACAGTTTTTGCTTCTCATTTTTAGGTCATATCTGATGTTGTGAACTCTGAATCAAACTCAGAATGGCTGCCTATACCGTCCTTATTTCAGAATGTCACTTAAATTACGAATATTGGATGCTCTATCTGTTATGTTCTAGAAATCCCCTCTGAAACCTATTGTCATTAGGCTCTCAAAGGCTTCATTTACGTTTTTTACATCTTCTGCTGAGTGTTATGGGCTTTTCCTTTCTGCATTGATCTCCAACTTCTTTGACTATGTATAGATATCTAGAAAGCAGTCTTTTAATATAGACTTTCCTATCCATTGAAGTATTTAAGACACCATGTGTAAACTTGCACACCTGCTGGCTTCCTTGAGGTATTTGAATAACTCTGGGCTATCTGTTTTTTAAAAAGTTCTGTGCTTTCTTTTATGTCTTGGATAGGATACAACATTGTCTTTTGGCTCTCCATGAAATCTTTGCTTTCTCAACCACTGCCCATTCTTCACGTCAGGAGGCTCTCTACATTAAAAGAAGAAATACAGTAAAAAGAAATAGGCCTGCCTGACAGCTCCTGGCTTCTTGTATCTGGAGAACCACAGGAGTATAACAACAAAGGAATATTTCTGTCTGGTGGCACTTTGGCGTGTTTGTCCTTAGATGCAGACGAAGCACATTTAGATTTAACTGTGGGTGCTGGCTCTCTTCTCTCCAGCTACAGCCTTCCATTTAAGTCTGTATTATTCAGTTTAATTCAGTCTCTTAACTCCCATTTCTGACAGAGCAAGTCTGTTTTTACTGAGACATGATCCTGATCATTTGTTCTCACAGATGATCTACCTGGTAAAGAGTTGCAAGTTCATATTCTGGTGAGAAACTTCAGAAGTACAGGTTCCCAAGCTTTCAAGCTCACTTCAGTGCCAGGTTCACCAAGAAGAATCAGCTAGATATTTTTCAGAAGAACACAGAAATGCTATGTTAATGTTTTGGAGTATTAACATTCATTAATAGACACCATTGTCACACTCACTGTACTTTTCTTAGTGTGCTGTATTACTTCACTGTGTTTGATGTGTTTGAGAATCTTAAGGCAGGTTCTCACTGTGCTTTTTTCACTAATGTAGTTATTATTCCACCTATTGAGTTTCTGAGGTGTTATTAGTGGTTAACAATGGCTGCTTTTCTTGACTTATGCATATACATACACATATACAACAACAAGCAGGATTTCCCCCAGCTGTTGTATTTCTAAGATTTGTCTCTGTTAGGGTAGGGTAGATGACTGCTCCAGTCAGCGATACAGTTGTGTTACCAGATTTCTGGTGTTGTCTGGAGTTGCATGTATTTAATAATTTAGTAACTGCTGAGGGAAGCTAGGGGTGTACGGTTCTACTATTGGGAATGATGATGTCGTAGAAGCTGAGAGTTTGTGTTTTGCTGAGAGTGCAGGTAATCACACACCCTTGACATAGATGTTTAACTGTGATTTTGGTTGCCCTTTGTAGTGGTTTGAAGCCAATACTGAAATTGTGTAGCTTGTCTGAATCTATGCAGAGTCTGAAGCTTCTTTCAGAATTAGGTTTTTGGCTATTT
Source organism: Opisthocomus hoazin (assembly GCF_030867145.1). Taxonomy (NCBI): domain Eukaryota; kingdom Metazoa; phylum Chordata; class Aves; order Opisthocomiformes; family Opisthocomidae; genus Opisthocomus; species Opisthocomus hoazin. Next base: position 20,975,547 of record NC_134454.1, on the reverse strand, counting down.
GGACATGGCTTTCAGTACTTGCACATTTTCAGACTCCTGTTCTTACGAAGACCAGTTATCTGAAATTCCTCTCACTGAGACTTTGGACATCAGAATATGTTGCATATCTTGTCAATGTTTTGGCTGCTTCCTGTTTGCAAATAGCTCAGCTATATGGTGGATTAACATTTTGATTTATCTGTTTTTTGTTTCGTGATAAACTGTTTCCTTTTTTTGCCTTCAAACTTGCTGAAAGGAAAAACTTATTCAGGTTTTCTTGTCTGTAGTTTTCACAGAATCACAGAATAGTAGGGGTTGGAAGGGACCTCTGTGGGTCATCTAGTCCAACCCTCCTGCCGAAGCAGGCTCACCTACAGCAGGCTGCACAGGGCCTTGTCCAGGCGGGTCTTGAATATCTCCAGAGAAGGAGACTCCACAACCTCCCTGGGCAGCCTGTTCCAGTGCTCCGTCACCCTCAGAGGGAAGAAGTTCTTCCTCATGTTCAGATGGAACTTCCTGTGCCTCCGTTTGTGCCCATTGCCCCTTGTCCTGTCGCTGGGCACCACTGAAAAGAGCTTGGCCCCATCCTCCTGACACCCACCCTTCAGATATTTATAAGCATTTATTAGGTCCCCTCGCAGCCTTCTCTTCTTCAGGCTGAACAAGCCCAGTTCCCTCAGCCTCTCCTTGTAGGGGAGATGTTCCAGTCCCCTCATCATCCTTGTAGCCCTCTGCTGGACTCTCTCCAGTAGCTCTTCATCTTTCTTGAAGTGGGGAGCCCAGAACTGGACACAGTACTCCACATGAGGCCTCACCAGGGCAGTGTAGAGGGGAAGGAGAACCTCCCTCGTCCTGCTGGCCACACTCTTCTTGATGCACCCCAGGATCCCATTGGCTTTCTTGGCAGCCAGGGCACACTGCTGGCTCATGGTTAACCTGTCGTCCACCAGGACACCCAGGTCCCTCTCTGCAGAGCTGCACTCCAGCAGGTCCGTCCCAAGCCTGTACTGGTGCATGAGGTTGTTCCTCCCCAGGTGCAGGACCCTGCATTTGCCTTTGTTGAACCTCATCAGGTTCCTCTCTGCCCAGCTTGCCAGCCTATCCAGGTCACGCTGAATGGCAGCACAGCCTTCTGGTGTGTCTACCACACCTCCCAGTTTGGTGTCATCAGCAAACTTGCTGAGGGTACATTCTAACTCTTCATCCAGGTCGTTGATGAAGAAGTTAAACAAGACTGGGCCCAGTACTGACCCCTGGGGGACACCACTTGTTACCAGCCTCCAACTAGACTCAGAGCCGCTGATGACAACCCTCTGAGTTCTGCCATTCAGCCAGTTCTCAATCCACTTCACTGACCACTCATCCAGCCCACACTTCCTCAGCTTCCCTAGGAGGATATCATGTTTCCTCTATGTTTTGCTATAATGCTGATGATTTTTCTGTTTTTCTTAATGGTGTGTAGACTGGGAGAAAGATGGGAGGTCCATGTCAAATAATTCTTCCTTGCAGTGTTCCCTTGCAGGTACCAGAGCACTCCTTAGAAAACCAAGAGTCTTCCTCTGAGGGACTGTGAAAATATCTTTTATGTTCAGCAGTTCCCTTTCAGATTTTGACTTTGAAAATGGTAAGGCAATTTTCTGATGTTTCTTAACCCAAGGTATAGGTGAAGTTTATTCTTCAAAAGCCTCGTGGCTTCCCTTTATGCAGATGATAGATTTTGTGGATGTTTTACTAATTGTAAGACAAGCCTACGTTAGAAGCTACAGCTGTGTGAGAGGGCTTAGCGTGACTGGTAGTCAAATAACTCATTATTTAACTAGCATTGGTGGAGTGATTTGATGTTTGATTGCTTAGATGACAATCGGGAATTACTGCATTCTCTCAGATGGGCAGAATCTTAGATCTCAGGTGGAATAAATAATATTAAACCAGACATAATTTTAAATAGCTCTACAGTCCTTTATTGGGTGTCTATATATGAGACTGGTGGTGTGTATAATATATTCTTTTGCGTTGTTAGTTTTTACTTGAACTATCAAAAATAGTTTTAGATCTGCATTTTTAGGATGACTCAGAGATATGAAGGAATTGTACACTTGTGCATCGCAAATACACTGCTCAGACAGAGGGATTACAGAGATCTGCAGAACGATAAAAACTAGTCCAGTCAGCTGTACTTTGCAAAAATCCCCTTACTGTTTGCACTGTTACACATAAGAGAATCCTTGTAGGCATCTTCTGCGGTTTACAGTCTAGAATTTATTCCTTGATTTGTGTCATTGCCTAAGAGTGTGAATAATACAGAAAAAAAATCTGTTGTAGAACACTCTTATTTTTTACTCCTCCCTCTTATATTTTACTAATTATCTGGAAATCTAAGGATAACTTTGAAGAAAAAAGTGTTTTATGGACATACAGCTAAAAATAACTATAGGTGGCCAGAGTCATGTAACCAGATCCCCTGAAATGATTTTAAATGTACAGAACATTCATGGCTACTGCTTCTGTTAAACACACCAAAGCAGAAAGGAAATGTGATTTTTTTTAAGTGTTAGGAAGAAAATTTTCTGATGCAGATTAATGAAGGGCTATTTTTAAATGAGCTTCATTGTGGAAGGACAGTCCTTGTGTGTAGGCACTCCTTGGTAGTAAGAACTGTGTGCTGCATATGGCTCACTTTATTCATGCACATACTCCCACAGTATCAAATGGATTTAATCGCACATCAGGTTAGCAGGAGCTGGTTCTTTGTCCTGTCATTCTATACAGTAAAAGTGTATAGTAAAAATATGAAAACATATATATGAAATTGTAAGCAAGGACAGAAAAGATAAAGAAAAGTGCTACATTTAATATAGAATTCAGTAGAGAAGTCAGGCTCACCCGTACTCATCACGATATATCTGGATAACTTCACCAGTATGCAATATCATTGAAATCCATGTGAGTATATGTGGGTTTAAAAATAAGCATGTGTGTGATTTAAAATTAAGTATGCCCACTAAAGTGATTTTTAAGATTTGTACATTTAACTCTATGGATAAGAAGGAAGTAAAAAAAGCTAATTTCTGCTTTACTGTATTTTTTGCCTTTTTATTCAGAGTGTTCAAATCAATATTACTAACACAGCTGACAAGAGATGGAATGATTTACTTCTTTCCTTCGTTTATCGAAAAAGTAATATACTACTACTTCTATTTGATGCTGTTTGTTTTTCTTTTTAGTTTGCATACAGAGCAAACAAAGCATCTCCAAACTACTGAAATGTGAAATGGACACAGGCTGTATTTCCATTTCTGTGCATTATGGAACACTGTCATTTGACTACAGGAAAAAAATATTAATAAATAAGAGGTCCATAACAAGACACTATCTGTTTTATACGTATGATCATTTCAGTTCATGAACATGTTTTTTTTTTAATCTGACGGGATACAGGAACACTATTATAAGCATCACTCTGTTAGGAATTCCTAACCAAACCAAAACACAGGGCTGAAACACTGAACTCAGTCAAGCCAAGAGATTCTTCTCATTGATTCATATTCACTAATATTTTAGTGCGTTTCAGTATTTATCCAAATATCAGCTGAGATCTGTGCAAAGATTCGGAGGTACGATGTACACTGAACGATTTTTTGTGACATCTATTCTAATCATTATTTTCTTTAGCATTTCATTGTCATACCTACTTGTTTTTAAGATGACTATAACGAAATACAACACTAGATTCTTAAAGGTGATTCTCTTAAAGACTTACGAGGGAAATACGAAAGTTTTAAAGATGAAGTAATTTTATTACTGGTGGTGATTTCTCTTGTGGAGGAATTGCAGAACAGATATTCTAACGTGTTGTGTAGATGATGAAGGGGCTGGTAAAAACCAGTTCCTAATCTGGTAACTGAAGAAATTAACAGAAATAAGTTAGATATTAAAATCAGTCTTTTTTGTGCTGGGCGTGTGCTGTTTTACATAGTTTTATAGTTTGTGCTTTGTGGTTATTCTCAATTATGTTGAATTGGTGATAGAGAAATAATTTAAGTAACGTATTTCAGCAACTTTTGTTCGCATTTCAAAAAGAATTTTGCAAATTTTGATAACAGTGAACAGTGAAGTTGGTGTTCAGTGTAAGTCTGTGGAACTGAATGTGAACAGTAGTTGGCATTTCATTGTAAATTATGATGTATAAGTAATTTACTTTATGTGGATTTGTATGTGACGTTATGTATCACTGCCATACCCTTTGTTTAAAAAAGGGCTTTACGTTCATTGTTCTTTAGCTTTAGTGTTACCTTCTTTTAGAGATTCCAGCTTTATTCCTTAAAAAGCTGTTATTCTTCTTTCGATGCTGCTCTTCCATGTTCTTTTCTTTTTCTTTAAGTTGGGTGCCTTTTGTACATTTTTGTTAAGGTAGATGAGCTGAAGACCAAAAGACTTCATAAGTCGCATCTGTTCTTCAGAAAAGATCTGAGAGTATGAAGGTATGTTTTCTTTAGGTAGTTAGAAGAGTCACTTTAAATCAGTATGATTTTAACAGGTAGATTTGCTGACATGGACTGACCTGTATAGCATAGGATTGCTTTGGTTTTAAAATAGAATTTTATTAAATGACATGAACCACTTGGGTGTTAAGTCTTCCAATTTCCTCCTTGTCCCTTCACTTCAATGCAGTCTTTCATCCCGTATATAGTTTTGTAGAATGTAGCACACAGGAATTTATCAGTAGAGGAATAAACATTCTAATACAGAACAATCAGATGACTTTCTGTATGTGTGATAAAACCTAATACTGAATATTCATAGATAGGGTGATATGAATCATACGAGTCAAATAAAGGTAGAGCCAGGAGAGTATTTCTTGGCATAGTAACTCTAAGCCCCAGATTTCTTGTGCTATGTGAGAATAAAAGATGTCTTGAAATTAACATTCTTGGCTTATTGTACAGGACAGAGAACCAGTTATGTATAGAATCTATTGTTTGTTGGTTGTTTTTTTTTGAAAAACATAGCAGATTTTTTAAAGCAACAATTTTTGTAGCTAGTCTGTATCAGTATTTTCTACCAGTAGTATAACTGAAGTCAGCGTTTTGATATCCTTTTGGTTTGTGAAGTTGTAACACACATGATTAGAAGGTCATCCTTCAGCCTTGGAAGAAAGTACTAAATGGGAACCCTAATCACAAACAGAATTCAATTTTGCTTAACAAGTAAAACTGAAGTGGAAACAGACTAAAATCTTGAAGGCCTAATTATGTGTTCTGTTGACATTAGTGGGAATTAGAATACAATAGTATACAGTACATTGTATTTAAAACAATAGGGACTCTTTATGGTTTTCTGGTTTGACCGTAAACTTCAGCAAGAACAACCTTTTACTAAAATATACGTATACGGGATGCAAATGTTCATGTTAATTTTCCATTTTTTACACCTTTAGCCTTCAGATTGTACCTACTGCTATTCCTGTAACTCTTTTACAATCACTCATGATCAACTTTCTTTTCATCTTGTACTTCACTGCCTGTTTTGCCAGTAATTTTCACACTGTTGATAGTTATTTGTGTAAAAAACATGATAGCTTCAGCTGCTATTGGCCTTGTGTTTGACATATTTTTTGTTGTTCTTCTTTTGTGACTATAAAAATATGCTGCTCCCTGCAGTCAGATTTTGGCAAGGTCTAGAAGGATTTTTCTCAAAGCAGTTCTGTGTTCAGGTAAATTAAAGGGCTTTGGGGATTACTGGATCAATGCACATCATTTTACATAACATTTTCATTGTTGGATACTGAAATATATTTAGGCGTTTTCTTAAAACGTACCAGCAGGACTTTGTTAAGTATGTGTGTGTTTGTTTTTTAATTTTTATTCCGTAACTGCTGTTTGTATTCAGTGCACATTATATCTCTCTGAAGACCAAATACGCTTTTCATTATTGCCTTTTATCTGTCATGCTGTTTGAATGATTTTACTGGACACTAGTAAAGTAGGAAATTGATACAAGTAAATTACAACTTGTATCTATTTCTGCTGTCAGAAAGGCACTAAAGGAGAAATAGAATATGGCTTCTATAAAACGTAGTTATTTAGAAAGCAATTTTTGCCAAATTAGTATATGTAAATTGTCCTTTCTGTGTAACTTTCTCTGTAGGATTGAAATGTTTACAACTGCAGTTGACTCATAAAAATAATGTAGAATTGAGCTACATAGATTCATGTTTTTAAATTGATAAATATTCTTCCCTAGGAAGTGAAAAGCATCATGATTACTACAAAACAGATGGGTTTCTTTTCTCTCTTTTTAGTCCTGAGGTCTCATGCATGCATGCACGTGTCCACACAGACAAATGTGCACACACATAAATCATGAGAATTTCGTGGTGGCTTGGGAGATTGCATATATTAGATTTAGTTGCTGTTTCTGAAGACCAGAAACTTTTCATCTTTTGAGGTTTTGTTGGTTTTTTTTAATTAATGGGACTTAGAAAATACATTTCTTGAAGTGCTTTTCAAATACGTCCTTTTCTAGATTTACAAGGTTATGCTGTAGGCTACCGATTATTCCACTTTCGTCACCATTAGGTGATGAACGATGCTGTTTGTTATTATTATTATCCCTTACCTCTTTCCTTCACTGCTTTCCTCACAGGTTTTAGTATGAGCAGTGTAGCTGGTCGTTTTTCTGGTAGTATTAAGTCTGATTGGCACAATGTGCTGGTAGCGGTGTGTGTGATCTTGTGTAAGAGGAGAGATGACAAGGGAAGTATTTGGCTGGTGCTACTGTAACCCTCTGTGTGCATGCAGGCTCACTAGTGAACTGCCCATTGTACTAAGCACAAGACAGGTTATCAGTTTCTGTATCAGTACCTAGATGTGAGTACTTTAAGTGACACAATTTCTGTATTTAGTTACACTAACCAAATGAATTTTAGGCACTCTGTCTGCACAGGCTAGGAAACCTGAGAATTCTTTTCCTGCAGGAAGAGGCAGCTGAGACTAAGTCTCAAAATTTCGTAGCAGTTTTCCATGTACGTGAATCAGTTTGGGGGAAGTTTCCCAGAAAAACATGCATTTTTTTATCTTTAGTTTCTTTAGTGATTCAGTGTTACTGTGGGGGATAGTCGTTACTGATGGTGACGCTTAGGTCTTTTTTGTTCTGAATTTGGACTGAGCGTTTTTGATGCTTAAATTACTTGTTTGAGGTTACAAAAATTAAAACTAGAATTTGTAATGAAGCACTAGTAGTTTTAAATGGAAATGTTCCCTGAATGATGCGACACTTAAGATTTCTCAGTAAAGATTTTCTGATCTCCGAATTACATTGCTGATGGGACAGAAATTTGGCAGCTTAGTGTTGTCCTTGTTCTTTCTTTTTCTTTCACTGTCTGTCTTTTCATATATGGATTTTTAACTAATATTTAAAAAAAGAAAGTATGTAGGTGTTTTCATCATAAATATTAAATCATTGTGTCTCTTTTTATGTAGTTACAAAGCAGATTTTTCTCAAGTGACACTGCTTTGTATTTATAGCAAGGTAAATCATAAATTTCCTTGAATTTTTTTGATTTCTTGCTTTTACCAAAGCTAAATCTTATCTTGCAGAATACATGATGAATGAATAAAGTACTATGATGCCAATTCAAGCTTAGTCCTTTTATGGTCATCCTAATTCCATGTGGTTGAGGAATGAACATAGAACATAGGAAAACATTCTGAAAAGATTAATACGTTAAAGATTTTTGCAAATGGCGTGTCACAAATCTAAAGTTTAATTTCTCACCTCTGCCCCTGTTTAAGTGGTGATAAAACTGTGAGCACATGCTGCTTTGCTGTTACAGTCAGCCTTCAGTTATTTGCATGGGTGTTAAAAACAGGGTTTATTTGGATACAGTAAATCTGTAGGAGTGAGATCTGACACAAACCAGTTATTGCACAGGTACAGTTGGTGTTGCATACATTTCACAGTACTTGTGCATCTGACCAGCTGTACCTTCAGCTCTGCTGGGAGACTTCCAGTAATGTATCAAATTGAATATAGATTGACTAATCCAGAGAAGTTTTGACTATTGAAAGATGAGTTACGAAAATGCACAGTAATACTCAAATTTGAACTCACGTCTACCAAAATAAAGTACATAATCTGTGTTGAGCTTTACAGCCTTTTTTTACAATTTATAAGCTTTTTCATTTTCTTTTAATGGACAACGGGGCTATTGTTGTGAGGAATATATTTGTACCTGCACTATTTGATAACAACCTGTTGATGTGGCAGTATTTGAACATATTAGGTGATGTATCTAAAATCTTTGAATAAATATTGTTTTCACCTACAAAGCAGCATTAAATAGTAGTAGGAATCTTGACATTACTATGTAATCTATTTTCAGTGTCTGACTTGCTGTCTTCCCATCACTGATCTAGGACAATAGGTTCTGTGTATGTTAAGTTTTGCATATTAATTAACCTCTTCACTGTTTTTTAAAATTTTTTAGCAGTAGAATAAATGTAACTTCTCATACAAGGGATGTTGTGACAGTCCCAAACCATGTTTAATTAGAGCACAGTGTGCAGTTTAAGATGGCATCTAGTTTCATGAAGCATGATTATTGCTGTTTGTGCCCTTTTTTTTCTTCAATTCCATTAATGAGCATTAAATTCATTAAAATATGTGAATGAGGTTGCTCTAAATAAGCAAAAATGTAAATACAGCAAAAATGGATAACCTTTTAAACATTATAATTAAATATGCATTGCAATTTTAGCATGCTGTCTTTCACATGCAATCTGATACAACACAAGGATGTTTAGTGGTTGTTAATCTAAAATCTATGTATTGATTAATGTAACGCCACTGTGTAAATTGTAAGATTTCCTGCAGATCCTGTAGATGACTGGTGTTCTTGCATATTGATGGACTGAGGTAGTTTATTAGCATCTGAGAGAGTAACATCTGCTTGGTTTGGAAGCATTATTTCCCATACCTCTTCTATGACTAACCTCTCTGCTGCCAGTGCCAAACAGGTATCATACTGTTTTCTATAGTTATGTGTATACATGACCACTTGAAGTCTAATGGAGACTATCAGTGTTCTCTTCCCTAGTTCATTAAAAACAGCACCAAATCTGCAGCAAACTATGCTACTTACAGATAACTTTGATCTAGAGACCTACATGTTAAAGCCCCCATATCTCATTAACATTCCTAAAACGTTCTGTTCTCATACGAAATTGGCTATAAATTAGGGAGAAAATTACAGTTTAAATATGATTTAAAGAAGTTAAAGTGGGTGACTGAGGAGAGCCATAGCAGCAAAAGGGCTGTATTTCAGCCATAAATCATAACCTTGGGAAAAAGAAACCTAAGATTGTATAAAAGGTGAGAAAAGGTAGATGAAAGGATTACCTAGGGAGGCTATTGTAGTAGGGAAGGAAGAGCCTGGTCCATGAATAGCATGTAAAGAAAGAGACATTTTAAAATTAACTCTGAGCTAAGGTAGAAGGCATATTTTGAGTGTTTATAGGTTCTACTTGAGATAAAAATCTCCTGTATACTATGCTAGAAAGTAAAAAGACTACTTGGGTTGTAAACTTAAAGGCTAAGAAGTTAAGGTTTTGCAGCAGGCCACAGAGTCTCACTTCTGTCCTTTTGTGCATTTGGTATATGGACTAATTGAAGCAAGCCGTCTGGGAAAATATGCGATCCTGCATTTGATGTCTGTATCATGATTCTACCGTTACCCAACTTTATTTAATTTTCAGTTGCTTGACGCTGAAATGGAATGTAGCTTTAATGCAGTTTTATCTGAGATAACGTGATTTGATTTCATTTCTTCAGGAAAAATGGCACCATCAGTGTAGTTGTCAGACTTAAGAATTGCTGTGGGCCATCTTGCAGCACCCTCCGTATAGGCTTCTGCTGTGACAATTGTTGGACTATATTTAGTAGCTAGCAGTGGGGAGCACTTGCTGTCGAACAATGAGATTGGGTTTGTATGTTCTGTAAGTGAGATCCACAAGTTTTTGAGAGGAGCTTATCATGGTTTATTGTCATCCAAGGTGTTAGGAACGCTGTCGCCTGTGTTTTTCCAGAAAAAAAAGCACAGCAAACCACCAACAAAAAAAAGACACCACCAAAAACCAGCACATAGTGTTTAGTACTATTCTTCAGAGAAAGTTTGAAGGAAATAGCTTTGTTCTTGCCTTCATTTCTCTTACTAGGGAATCCCCATGATAACTTATGTTGCTTCTGCCGTTGTTCAGTAGGCCTGAAATATAGACTACTTGGGCTTTTTTTGGCCAGGTGCCCTGACGTTCTTGAGCTATGTCTGGCTGTTAAGGCAACTGAAAACTTTGAACAGTTTGGAGCTATGCTGCACTGAAGAGAAACCTCATGAAGCAAACTCAAGCTGTTCTCTTCTGACAATTTCAGTGGAGCTTGCTGCTTTTGCCCAGACAAGCAGCATGTGTCCCTCACGATGGAAAGTTTTAGACATTTTGCAATTGGTGCCATTTGATAGTAAACACAAGCATTGCTTTTTTTTCTTAGGCATTATCCTGAAATGACTTGATTTAAAAAAAAAGTCATGTTGAAGTATTATTGTAGTGGTTTGTATTGTGTATTATAATTTTGTCTTACTTCTCTAACTCTGTTCTGACGTTTCTCAACCAAACTCATATTTCAGAAATTAAATTTATATAAGTAAGTTTCACTGCAAGTTTGTTGCATGGACCAGAGTCTGTAAAGATCATAAACCTTTATATAACTCTCAACTAATGAAAGAATGCCATGTTTGCCTCATGATGATCCCTCTACTTACTATCCCTAGTTTACTTGCCAGTTCTGTAATTATTTTATTGGAAATACTGTACTTGTATATTTGAAATGACTTACATTAATTTATCTGCTGTGTCCAAAGTACTGTGCTTTTTCTCTTCTGGCCTTAGAATCTAAAGTAACAGTGGTAGCCAAATCTTTTAAAATTTGCTGTGACTGCAATTTTTACTTTGTGAATCACTGACAGTCTGTCTTAAAATGTAAATTCTCTGTGGGCTGGATTGGACCTTTGTGGGTTAGTGAGTAGGGACTGGGCAATCTGAGCCTGTTCTGCTTCAAGAAGGATTTAGGGACATAACCAGTAAAATGAATTGTCACAGAAGTGCTATGAAGCATAGCCTAGTGGAATTTGAAATCAGATAGTAAATACATGACAGCATTTTGGTACTGGCCTTTCCCTCTGGGGGGAGGGATACCTCTGCCTGTACTGTCATCACTACACCACACAGACATAAGAAATGGGCATTTCACAGAGCTACTACACTGTGAGGATAGTCATATTTTCTGCTTGACAGGCTAAAAAACTGAGAATTCAGTATAGCTTTATGAACTGTCAGGGTTGGTGCTCTTTAAAACATACTGTCTTTTGTAATACTTAAGAACAAAAACTTTTACTTTCAACAGTCTGTGACTTTTCTGAATATACCTTTGATAAACTATATAAGGATTATCCAGAATGACGCATAACTCCCAATGAACATGTGGTATTTAAGAATTTTTTTGACACGTGCTGAATCCTAGCGATTCTTTCTTGTTGTTTATCATACTGGAATGTAAGAGAGAGCTGAAAAACTTTGTAATTTTCTTTGCAGTAATATTCTTCCAGGAATGTTGCTAAACTATTTTCATATTGGTTTTGTTTTTGTGTCCTTGTGCTCTTAATGTTGTTTTTCAGCTCAACAGTAATTCTAAATGAGGCTAATTCTTTATTGTGGTGATCACTCTCTGCAACAGAAAACCTTCTGCTTCCTTTAGGGGACCTGATACCTTTGCAGTGCACAGTGCCTGTACCACAGGGTAGATCCATAACTGAACAATGTATCGTTTTGTTTTGCTCTTTTGTTGTAATATAACTGCTGTCTAAACTTACCAAGAGCGCAAAATAGATTTAATGTACTATTATTGCTGTTATTATTAACATCGTAAGTGCTGATTAAACATGCCTAAGGATATTGTACTAGACATTAAGGGAATGTACAAATTTGCAGAAAGCTTCTATTCTGTGCAATTTTAGGCCTATTATTTTAAGTGGATCTCATTCAGATTCAGTTTGCTATGCCCTAATTGGACTAGTTTAACACAGTGTTCTCAATAAAATATATTGAGTGGATACTTCTAAAAATGGATATAGTGATAAGAAATGTTTCATAGGTACCTAAATGTGTTACCTGTTAATTGTTTGGGCTATTGCAATTGAAATCATAATAATTTCTTCAGTATTATTTGTGAAGAAATCCTGTAGGTGAAGATGCTTAAATTCTTAAAAGCTAAAGGAATAAATAATGTTAACTTTTACGTTGTAATACTTCGTAGTTCTGAAGCTTTTGTAGGAAAACAAACTAACTCAAATTTCTTTTGTGTTGTACGCACATACTGTGCAATGCTTTTGTTGCTGGTTAGTTTCAACGGGTAAGTTTATCCTTACTAGAAGTGACCTTGAACTACTGCTTGTAGAGGTGGGAATGCAGCTATTCAGAATTTCCTAGGAGAAATTCCAAACTCCCATGAATACAGGCTCTACACAGAATAAAGGTTAGTCTGAGTAGTAATCAAAATATCTGATTGTATTGTGAAGTTCTTTACAAAATGGTATCTATATCTGCTTCTTTTTCACTCTGCTTTTGCACGTACTATGACTGCTTTTTACTGATACACCGAATACAGTTACTGTGAATGGATAAATATCCCAAATATGGCAAAAGACAGGATATTCTGGAGTCATTTGAAAAGCTTCCAGATCTTTACCAATGTTATAAGTATTTTTTTTGTAACAAAAAAAGGAATTATGAAGAATCACAGTCGCTTTGTCTTACTTGCAGAGGCAAACAAGAAGATGCTTGCCGAACCAAAAACTGATCTGAAAAGTTGCATCGATTTTTGCAGTTGCTGAAGCAGCAGCATTGTGGCCTGTGAGGCTATTCTGAGGATTCTTGTGTGTTACGCCTTTTGATTTTTGCTGGAGGGTTAAATTTTACCTCAGAAATACCAATCCTGCAAAGCATAGTTGGGTTTTTTTTTTAATGCTGCTACTTAAAGCTACTTGGGTATGCAGGGATTCTTAGATTTTGCCTCTTACTGTTGTCCAAATCTCTTTCCAACACTCATATAGTGATTTCAGCTATGTAACTGCCTATATGGTTAGATTTGTAAAAGTATCATGTTCATTGACTTGTTCTCCATTTTAAAAAGGTTTAGTGACAATCAGGCCTGGTGTCGAGAATACTGCTTCTGTGTTTTTCTTAATATGGCACAGATGTTTTAAAAATACTCAGTACTTTTCTTCGTTACTCTGTGACCATGATATTTCAATGTCTGATGCATTTTTATTGAAAGAAAAAGTTGTTAAACTAATATTCACATAGCTCTGAAAGAAGCTGTCTTCTGTGTATCAAAGATTGGCTGGCCATGTGTGGGTAAACCAGTGTTTTTATGTGGCGTTACTGGTATCTTCTGATAGTTGCAGGTATAGGAAACAGATCTGTTGAAAAATTGTGGGCCATTTTCTTCTTTCAGTGCTTCAGTTTTCTCACCTGTAAAATGGGGATACAATTCAAATGGGGATGCTTTTGAACTAGATGAGACCTGCGGATTTCAGTTGTTGCTTGAGAACAGTACAATGTATAGTAATTCTTTTAAAAGTAGTTGCAGGAGTTCTAGCAAGTGTCTGAGCTTTGACTTTCTAAGATATAAGAACACTCCCAGAAAAGTTCTTATAGTCTATCTCAGCAATGCTTAAATATAATAGAAGTAACTGGATATTATTTTGTATGCAAAAGGAAATTTTAAAAAAGGACAAGAAAAGAGAAGAATGCAATGTCCTTCCTAGCTCAACTTCTAGATGCTTTTGTTACCTTACATTTATATTTTACATTAAAGTTAATAGCATTTTTGTCCTGTGCAGGAGCATGTTTGTTAATAGTTATAATATTTGAAAGCTCTACAGAGAAAGTCAGTTAAGCATATGCAAAACATATGATTGTAGGTCTAATAAAAATAATTTCCAAAAATTTATGTAGATATACTGAAGCTGTTTTAAGGTGTATTTCATGAAGTTTTAGAACAACCTGGTTGGGATTATATTCTTGGTCCAATATGCGTGTTAGTTAACAGTGTGTAATGGGATCTTTTTGAGGCTAGTATGGGTGAGTCGTGGGTGCTGTCAGTGTTTTTTGAAAGATGGGAACTTAGCTGTATTCTTTTTCTAGCAATTTATTTGACTTTGCATGCATGATGTATGTGTTAATAACAAAATTTTCATCTGTTCCCTACGTGAAGTATGAAGGAACTATAATTTTAGTAAGTTCCACATTTTGGTGAGTAGTAGTATGAGGCCAGTGACACAGCAGGTTGTGTATTTCCTTATTTATATGTTCAGTACTTAAAACTGTTCTAGGACTTGCAACATTACAGTTTGTCCTATGCTCATGGGCATGAATTGTTCAAAGATGTAAGATGGGCAGTGTCATCTACAAAAACGTGTGTATGTGATATCCATATAGCAGAAGATTGTAGAACCATGTGGTAAGTTAAATTTACTGTGGACCTTTGACTAGATACCCTTACAATTAGTCTTTTCCTCCAAGAAGTTACTCTAGTAATCATCCATGCCACTGAGCAGCCTCATCAACTGACATTTCAGCTAACCGCAAAAGCATACACTAAAGTACTAGGCATGTTTATGCTCATTATAGATTAGCTGAATTGTTTGCCAGCTATGTGTAAATATTTTTGATTTACATTAGAATGTGTTGCTGAGGGGAAAGAGACAAGATTCAAGGAGATATCTAATTACAGAGAGAACGAAGTTATGTAGAGAATATTCAGCCTTCATATATTATTATATCACTTCATAGCAGAAGACTGTTTTCTTTATTAGGTTTTTTTCAATTCTTTATTCCATAAGATGTTCTGTTGTTTTGTGCTCCCTGGTGTTCTGAGGAACTTCAGTGTCAGTTTCTGTAGGAGCTATACAAGGATTTGTGGTTGAATTTTAGGCTTTTCCAAGGTGATGCCATATCCCTGATAACTACTCTTGCTAGCAGAATTTCAAGAAAATTGAATATATTTTACCTTCTATACTGCCTCCTCTGCATATGTAAATATATACATAAGTATATAAAGATTCTCATTCACTCTTCTAAGTATTATTTAAGATGCTGTAATTATATAACAGAGTACGTGGACAGAGATGAATAAATTCCCCTGTACCCTTGTAGAGGTGGTGAAATACTTTCTTTATACATTGTGATAATTTAGTTTTGGTGTAATTTTTTAAATTTATTATGCTAATTAAGGTTAGAGAAACTAAGTTCTAATGAGTAGCCTCTTGAAATTTAAAATAGAGGCGAAAGAAACAGAGGCATGGGAGGTTTCTTAGTGCCCTGTCATTGATGTTTGTGACCAGCTGTGGACTTGGAAAAGTCCAGTGATACAGACGTCTTCTGGGTTATTTTTTCTTCCACGATGTTACTTTAAAAATACAATGTCTTAAGATCTCCTTCATCATTGGATTTTGAGAATGGCTGTGTGAGTCTGAATGCTTTAAATAGTTCTGCGCTTCTGAGTAAGACCTGAAGAAGTTGCTCAAGACTTCATAATGCGGTTACGCACACAAGCAGACCCTTTTTGTTTATAATTAATGGTACTTTTATCAGAGTAATTATATTTTGTTTTCCTTGTGCATTAATTATGTTTTAATAACACGGACAAGACACAGAATTTAAAATGTACATTTACTTCCGGAAGAATATGCATGCATGAGAAGATGACCAAATATATTAAGAAAGCAGAGATGTCTTATAGCAGAGAACGTAAAATATGGATGCTTTATCCAATGACAGTGTTATGATAACAATGTGATTATTCTCAGGAATGAGATTTTGATCTGTTACATTACCACTCAAGAGGCTAAATATGAAGCTGTGCCACCTCAGTTCTCTCTTGTTTATCAGACACTCAGCGAACATCTTCATTTTTCATATTCATCAGGATTCAGGTTATACATTAACTGCTCTCTTTTGAAGTGCTGTCTGAAAGGGTCTAGCTCATAATCTTTTGTATTGAAGTTTGACTCAATTTAAGGGCTGCAACTTTAGTACATACTGCAAAATGTGATAGAGCACAGTGATGAATCACTGCGGTAAAGACATCCTTTATAGAGGACCACTTTTGGGTTTCCTTTGAATCAACAGTGTTGTACTAAACCTTCCAGTGATCAAAGTGTTCGAAGTTATTTAACAAGTGTACACTGTTTTTGTAGAGTTAGGATATGTTTTCAGTAAGTTCAGTTTGAGAATTTGTTGTTGTTTTTGTGAAAAGGAACTGAATTGAAAATTTGCACTAGATTAATGACATTTGATATACAACAAAGAAATCGATCATCATGATTGAAATAATTTTCAAATGTGTTTTTATGTACTTTCATGGTTTTGAAAAATAACTGGCCTTGTACTCCTGTAAAAAGAGATCAAATGTTGTTAGCAATTACTCATACAAATACTGCACAAGATACCACAGAATAAAGAAATGAGAGCAGTAGAAATGAGTGATGGGAAGACTTTAATTTTTTTTTTGTGAGTAAATAGATAATTTTAACTCAAAGTGGGAGATCACAGTTTTGATTTTTCAGACATCCTCTTGTTTCTGCAGTTTGTTCCCAGAATGTTATTAATACAGAATGTAAGTTACATTTCCTTGTATTATAAAGAATTTTATACTTTTTATTCTAATACTTAAGTGTTAGGGAGTCGTTCAGGAACAGGCTGCCCCAGCGTGAGTCCCCCATGGGGTCACAAGCCCTGCCAGCAAACCTGCTCCGGTGTGGGCTCCTCTCTCCACAGGTCCTGCTGGGAGCCTGCTCCAGTGTGGGCTCTACATGGAATCACAGGCTCCTCTGGGCACATCCACCTGCTCCAGCGTGGGGTGCTTCATGGGCTACAGGTGGATATCTGCTCCACTGTGGACCTGTGTGGGCTGCAGGGATTAGCCTGCCTCACCATGGTCTGCTCTATGGGCTGCAGGGGGTCTCTGGAGCATGTCCTCCCCCTCCCTCTTCACTGACCTTAGTGTCTGCAGAGTTGCTTCTCTCACATAGTCTCACTCCTCTCTCTGGCTGCAATTGCTGTTGTGCAGGGTTTTTTTCCCCCCTTCTTAAATATGTTATCCCAGAGGTGCTACCATTACAGAATCACACAGAATCACAGAATGTTAGGGGTTGGAAGGGACCTCTGTGGGTCATCTAGTCCAACCCCCCTGCTGAAGCAGCGTCACCTACAGCAGGCTGCACAGGACTACCATTGTTAATGATGGGCTTGACTTTGGCCAGTGGTGGGTCCGTCTTGGAGCCGGCTGGTACTGGCTCCATCTGACTGAGGGGAAGCTTCTGCCAGCTTCTTACAGAAGCCACCCCTGTAGCCCCCCCACTACCAAAACCTTGCCACGCAAACCCAATATAAAAACTTACCCGTGCTGGAAGAAGATCAGGTTAGAGAACAGTTAAAGCAAAATGTACGTATAGAAGGCCATGGCCCCTGTTGTACCCACAAGTGCTGAGGGATCTGGTTGATGTCATTGACAGGCTACTCCTGATAGTTTCTGAATGATCATGGTGACTCGAGAAAGGTGCTTGAAGACTGGAGGAATTCAGATGTCACTCCTGTCCTCAGAAAGGGCAGGAAGGGAGTGACCCAGGGAACTACAGGCCACTAAGACCTTGCCTTGATCCCTGGGAAGGTGATGGAGCAACTAACCCAGGGAATGATTTCCAGGCATGTGAACAACAAAAAGGTGACCAGAAGTAGTCAGCATGGATTCACCAAGGGGAAGTCATGCTTTACCAACCTGATAACTTTCTACCATGAGATCATAGGTTTGGTAGATGAGGAGAGAGAGTGGATATTGTCTGGCTTGACTGCAGGAAGGCTTTTGACACTGTCTCCCATAAGACCCTCGTAGAGGAGCGGAAGAATTGTGGGCTGGATGAGCAGACAGTGAGGTGGATTCAAAACTGGCTAAGTGGCTGGGGCCAGAGGGTAATAACTGGTGGTGTGAAATCTAGTTGGAGGCTAGTGACTAAGTGGTGTGCCCCAGGCTCAAGACAGGGTCCAGTCGTGTTTAATGTCTTCATTGATGGTCTGGATGTTGGGGCAGAGTGTGCCCTCAGCAAGTTTATTGATGATACAAAACTGGGAGGAGTGGCTGATATTCCAGAGAGTTGTGCTGACATTCAGAGGGACTTCAGCAAGTCACAGAAAAGGGCCAATAAGAGTCTCACATAGTTTGAGAAAGGAATTGCAGAGTCTGATACCTGGGAACGAATAACCCTGTGTACCATTACATGCTGGAGACTAACTCACTGGAAGATAGCTATGCTGAGAAAGCTCTGGGGGACCCAGTGGACACCAAGCTAAACATAGCTAACAATGTGTCCTTCCTGCAAAGAAGGCTAAGAGTATCCTGAGCTGCATTAGGAGGAGTGCTGCCAGCAGGTCGAGGGAGGTGATCGTTGCCCTCTCTTCAGCACTGGTGAGGCCACATCTGGAGTGCTGTGTCCAGTTCTGCGTTCCCCAGTAGATGAGAGACATGGACATACTGGGGAGAATCCAGCAAAGGGCCACGAAGATGGTGAAGGGACTGGAACATCTGTCACATGAGAAAAGGCTGAGAGAGCTGGGACTGTTTAGCCTGTAGAAGAGAAGGCTCAGGAGGTGATCTTACCAATGTGTGTATGTACCTGAAGGGAGTGTTGCAAAGATGACAGACCCAGGCTCTTTTCAGTGGTGCCCAGTGGCAGACCAGAGGCAATGGGCACAACCTGAAACACATTTGTTAGCCATTAGTTGGGGACACATTTCTTTCAATTTTTGGAATCACAGATGAATTAGGAAGACAATTTTTTAAATTTCAAATAATTTAAAAATGTATTTCTTAGTTTGTTTGAAAATCTGATTGCATTCAGTTGCATTAGTTCTGAAGGAGCAGCTTTACACTGTGTTCTTTTTCATTACAAAGCAACTGTTTCATCTCTGTCAGTTGTTTAAAGTGTTTTCATTTTTACAAGAAGCCTTGGAAATCACATTAAAGTATTTTGTTGTTTTATAGTAATTTGATTAGTTTTTTATGTTCCTTTTCAGTGCTATTTATCGCATATTTTCTGTTATTTCATTAAAATATTCACACTTCTATACAGTTCATGACAAGCAAGTATATGGCATTTTCTGTCAGCTCTTCACAATCAGCTTGAATTATTAACTATTACTTCGGCATGTATGAAATAAATTTCCATGTTCTTTGTTCTGTGGTCCAACGTCTAAGACATTGGGAGAGACTGTCTCTGAAAATGTTTTTTTCAAATATTTCCAGTCTTCTTTCAAGTGCTCCAGTTACCTGAGAGTCTGGTTTCTAGTTTGCAACCAATGGCATCTTTGGTTTTGGATTAACTTGAGAACCAAAATATTTGCCATCTAGCTGGGATCTGAATGTAATTTGTGGCCTCTGCATTTTGTCATACATTTCATTCCGTAGTATACATGGCATTGCTTTCTAGCGTGTTGGGTTATATGATGTCTTGGGTCATGGGAGTATCCAAGAAAAGCATTATGTATGCAAAAGCACTAGCAGATGGTGTAGAATCTTCACTTAGAGAAGAGTTTTTGGAAATGGGATTATGTTTATAATTTGGTTTGGAAAGGAGTATAAGTATTCCTGAAAGTTGATTTGTAAACAAATGAGAATAGCTTTGGGAATAGAAATAATACGTATTATAATCAAGGTAGTTTCTTTATGTCCTCAGCTCTTTTTGCAGTAGAGAGCTCACAGAAGATGTTTAGTCCTTCCACATCGTATACAATATCGCTTTCAATTTTGATTGTATCTTTCCTTTCATTTGCTTTTTGTAGAAACCCTTTATATATACAAAGACCTTATGAAGAGAATTTTTCTTTTTGTTCCTTTGAATCAGCTGTGCTTTCGCTGAAGTGTCCATCCTCACAATTCACTCACACAGTCTCACTGTCAGTAACAAAGTGCAATTGTGTTGGTGAAATGCATCATTATAGATAATTTAGCTGCAGGTTTTTTATTTTCTCTCGTGGAAGAAAGGAGAAGATGTAAGCAGTATTTGCATTACAGTGCACTTGTATACTTATATTGATGTGATCTTGTGTGATACTAGAAAGCAGATTCCATAAGGGTCTTAATTTCTAGCAAGGCTAACTTGCTGCTAGGCTGATCATGTATATTCTGATATCTGCCTTGTCATATTCAGCTAAATCGGATCAGAGCCTGTCATTTCCAGAATGTTAGTTCACTTAATTTACTTTTTTTTGTGTAAAAGAATATTCACTTCTGCCTAGGGTTACTTCTTTGAGCTTTTGTGGAAAAACTCTTGGCTTCAGTAAACAGTGGTTCAAAAATTACATTTTACAGTGGGTTTTCTTTTTTTTCATTTCTGAAGAGTGCACAGTTTTGGTTGGTTTGTTTGGTTTTGCTTGTTCCACCTCCCCCCCCCCCGCCCCCCCCCCCCCGCCCTGTGGAGTTTTGTTGGACTTTATAGTGAAAGTGGGTGGCTAGCAGCTAAGCATCAAACAGCCGCTCTCTCACTCCTCTACCCCACCAATGATCTCAGGGAGAGAATAGGAAGAGTGAAAGTGTGAAAGCTTGTGTGTCGCAATAAAGACAGTTTAATATGTGAGGGAATAGGAAGAAAAAAACAAAACAAGCACTGCAAATGCAATCACTCAGCACCTTCCACAAGTATACTGATGCCCAGGGAGTCTTTGAGCAATGGGTATCTTCCCCAAAAAACCCTCCCCTCAATTTTTGTAGCTGAGCATGATGTTATATGGCGTGGAGTATCCTTTTAGTTAGTTGGGTTCAGCTGCCCCTGCTGTGTTCTCCCAGCTTCTTGCCCATCCTCTCCAACTTGCTGCAGGGCAGAGTGGGGAAAAGAGAAAGTCTTCGCGCTGTGCAAGTATGGCTTGGCCACAACCAAAAGACAAGTGTGTTATCAACGCTGTTTTAGTCACTGGTCCAAATCGCAGCAGTGTATGGTCTGCTGTGAAGAAAATTATCTTTCCTTCCCAGGCAGACTCAGTACAATAGTGAATGAACCTAACCTTGAAGTAAGACATTATTTGTGTAGAGTAGGTGACCTCAAATTTAAAATAATGGTCCCACGGGAGCTGACGGAAGTTTTGCTGTGATTCAGACACATATTCTTAAGCTTAGTAGGACTTCTGTCTTGTCTTGGTATATCTGAGCTTGCTTGACATAGAACTAAACTTCCATCTTTCTTGTTGCTTGTCTATGTTACTTCAGAGTCAAAAGCAGGAAATGCTGGCTTATTTCTCTTCCAGCCCCACAATTGATTTTCACAGATATGGTATTCTCGTGATTGTTCCTGCAGTCAGCAGGTCGATGGAATAAAGACATTCTTGTGAGAGAGAGAGAGACAAAATGGGCCAATTTGGCCATCCAAGGAACAGCTATTTTATCATTGACATGTTCTAGGGTAGATTTTAGTCTAAATACAAAAACACAATATGAGTCTTCTGCTTTGTTAATGAAAAAAAAAGAAAAGAAACTTTCCAGTAAATGGGAACATAGTTTAGTAAAACAAACATACATTCTGACATAGTTTCATAAAAGAAACATTGCCTCTGAGATTTAGGACAGACATTCAAAGCTTGGATTAGTTGATAACTCAAAGCATACCTAGAAACAAAGGGTCAGAAAGGAGACAAATTTGTGTATGTGACAGTATTTTATCAATGCACTGTTTTGCAAATGTTTTCTGCTGGTGTGTGGTGTATGTAGACTTGTAGGTATGTGTGTAGAGCTGACAGTCCTAAAGATGGGGAGACCTTAGGAGGAAGAGAATTAATCCCTACACTTTCATTTATCAGTCCAACCTTTTCCTCCCAGGTAATAGAATTTTAGCATGGCAATTTAGGTTTTAGGCATTATCATCTGAATAACGGTAAATAAAATAATTGAGTGGAATATTTCTGCCATATCAAAAGAAATTTGGCTTAATTGTTCCATCTAAGTTGTTGACAAACGTGTTTCCAAAGCACGTAATTTTAAAAAGGAACAAAATGAAAGGTAGATTACAGAAACAACGTTCCATCTGCATTTATTGTGCACAAAAGCAAGTGAAGAGTACCGTAACTGATTACTTCTGATTCTGTGGGTCATAGAGGGAATAGACTCAGTCCTCAGGTTTCTTGGAGGATTTTACTGCAAGTGATTAAGAAACATAGAACTAAACCTCTAGAGAGAGCACAATCCTCAGGTTTTAGACTAGTTAAACTCATTACAACAGAGTTGTTGGGATAGTGTTTTCCAGCAAAGTGTAGCTGCTTGCTTAGCCACTGGAGCAGGTGACCATTGAGCACACAATTTAAACAGCTGTTTTACTGACAAATCAAACCCTGTACAATCTGATAAGAATTAAAAGTTCCAAGCCATAAATAATTGCTGTCTCCACAGACTTGAAGGCAGAAAGAGCTGATGCCCTTCCTGCCAGCCACTCCTGTATACAGTTATCAGATGAGATTGCCATTTCATGAAAATGTTCCTTGCACTAAAAGGTCTTCATCTTTGCATAGTTACGCTTATTAGGGGGGACACCTTATTGCTTTCTCCAACTACCTGACAGGAGGCTGTAATGAGGCAGTGGTTGGTCTCTTCTCCCAAGTAACTAGCGATAAGACGAGAGGCAATGGCCTCCAGTTGTGTCAGGGGAGGTTTAGATTGGATGTTAGGAAAAAAATTGTTCACTGAAAGAATGGTCAGGCATGGGAACAGGCTGCCCAGGGAGGTGGTGGAGTCACCATTCCTGAAGGTGTTCAAAAAACGTGTAGGTATTGCACTTTGGGACATGGTTTAGCAGGCATGGTGGTGTTGGGTTGGTGGTTGGACTTGATGATCTTAGAGGTCTTTTCCAACCTTAATGATTGTGTGATTCTGTGATTCTATGTTTATTTGAAATATTAGAACACAATACACTTTGAATTCTCGGTATTTTTAAATTATTGGTCACATTTACAAATATTGGCTGATAATCCAGAGGACGCTCTAACCTTTCTATTCCAAATAACCAAATTATTCCTGGGTCTCAGAGACCATTAGATGTTCTCCTGTTCAGAAAATGTGATCTCCAGGTACACTTCTTTCCTCTTTCCAGTCTCGTCATGTCTTTTATGCTGTCATCAGAGTATTTTTATGTGTGTCTTTGATTCTGTATGATTCATAAATCCCTCTTCTGAAAGTGAACTGTTTGAAATGTCTTTGAGATACTTAATTATAAATTTTAATGGTGAACTATTCTTGAGAAGCAATATAGAAGTTTTGATGAAAAAAGCTTTTCTCCACTTTCGTCTTCTCTTCTGTTTGTGTCAGGAGCAGGAAATTGGTGAAAAGGCATAAAGGAAAAGCTAGGTATTTGTAATATCACTGTGTAGTCCAGGGCTAGGTAAATTTATTTTGATCACTAAAATAATTTCTGTTTCATCTGAAGTGCAAACATCATTAATATCAGAACATATATATGCGTATTTTTGCAACAGAATGGTTGAGCAAATTTGAAATAGGAAGGGAAAAGCTTTTGAGTGCTGGCCAGTTTACAATTTGAAAGACGTTTGTAAGTCAAAGACCACCATAAGGCAAGGAAAAGCTCTAGTTTACCCACAATTTTGTAAATTTGTGGGAAAAAGACCCTGCCTGTATTCCTTTTACATCATCTGTAAGTTACAGTGTTATTTATAAAACTATATAAATACATTTCAAGTTTTAAAAATATAGTTGAATTCGAAGTCTCATCTTTTTACTTCTAGACTGTCCTGGAGTGGGTGATCAAAGTGCTCTGCATTGTGGGAGTCACTGAGATTCAAGCTGTCAGTGTCTGATGTAGAGCTGAAGCTTTAGTATAAACTGCAGAATCTGAGCTCCGTCCTGCCAACAGGTAAAGGAGACGTGAACCCAGGATTGCTTTCTTGGGTTTTGGGGATTCCAGAGCTATAATAATGTAAAACAAGTTTGGAATTCCAGGCATTCTGCACAGCACCCTTAGCACAGTAGGATTCGTAGGTTCATCCTCCTCGCGATGTAAGCAGCACATTTGATAACCTGTTTCGAAGTCAGAAACAGCAAAGTATAGATTTAATGTGTAAACATGGAAATCACTTCAAACCACCTACAGATTACGAAGTCTGTTGAGTCTTCCTTCAATTCACACTTTTTACATTGCTTTATAACTGATGAAACTCAGTTTTCTGGTGTTCCCTGAAAAAAAAAAAAAAACACCTAAAAAATTTCTGAAACAAAGTAAACCTCGAGTTTCATGAATTTTAAATGATCCAGGGCATTCCTTGTATTTATAAATACTGCTGAAGAATGGGGATATTTTCTTTGTACTGGTGTTTTGAGGTGGGTTTTTTTGACATTTCAGAAATGAAGTACAAAGACTAAATCAGTAATTTTAGAAGTTTTTCAGAAAATGTCCCAGTGTGAAGAACCTTCACCTACTGGGAGCAGGGCACTCGTTTGGTGGGTGGGTGAATCCATTTCAGGTCCCTGCTTTGTTTCAGTTAGACCAGGTGCATGAAACTCATTCATTTATATCTCAAAAGAAATAGAATTAGCTTAATTTTGAAAAAAAAAATAATTTCCAAAAATCAATTAAATTTTATTGTTAAAAACCAACAAAGAATTTAGGATGTGCCTAAAGTCTCTCTGTTTTGCTACACTACTCATGGTGATAACTGTTAAAGCTTTTTGGATTGGATAAAGGGAATGGAAAGAGAAATCCTGGAGTGTATTTGCATAGTGTAAAGGTAGTTTGATCTTTAAGAGACCTGAATGGAAACAGTTCTGTAGTATGTTTGAAGTAAAACTAGGACTAGACAACTAAAGGGGGCAGAGATTCTTGTCTGCTTTTAACAAGCCCTCTCCTTTAATGTACAGTAGTCTGTATAGCAACATGAAATCTGCAATTTACTCTTAGTCCTGCATGAGTTTTAATCATCATCCGAGAATGCCACAGACACAAACTCAACTCTGATGTTAGATACTGAGATCCAGATTCTGCTGCCCGTAATATCTTTTGTACACTAGGTAGGGAGTTATGGGAAATTTGCCGTGTTTTAATTTGGAAATCTATTTTCATGAAGTGCCCTTTTAATTTATGCCGTGGTAGTAGTTGCTGTGAGCTTTTTGCAGAATCAGTACTTTAAAGATGGAGTGGGGTAGACGTAAACTTCCTCAGTAAGTGTGTTTTTTTAGCTGAAGTCTTTTGATGAGAGATGTATTCTGAAGGAATGGAGTTTACAAAGATGATGGGATGTGATACAACCTTGCTTTAATGGTTGGGAGGAGAAAGCAGGAGAAAAAATATGTAGCTTGTGACCCAGTGAATTTGTGGACAACATCCTATATAAATTACACCCTCTCAGATCACCCGAAAATATAAGATGGTGAACTACAGCAGTGGGCAGTAAAGCCTTGGAATAAGCTGATTTTCACCTTAAAGCTGTGTAGTTAAGAGGCAAGATGTGATACATTTGTTTGTAAGTGGTTTCCTTCTTTTACCTATCTTAATAGCTTAATGACTGTCATGTTAATTTCGTTTGAGTTCTACTTTTTAGATGTGTTTGCTAACAGAAGTTGACATAAAAGCCTTTGTGAACAGGCTTGATTGGTTCTGTTTCTATAGCAACATGGCTGAATAGAAGAATGATTTCCTTTAGGAACCTTTCCTAAAAGCTGTTTTGTACCCTATAACGATATCTGTAGATTGCCATCCCTTGTCAGAGGTGAACAGAGATCACATTGAGGGTCAACTTTGTTCCTTGTGTTTATAGATTATCCTGTGCAATCAAAAGACTGCATTGCTCTTCTTTTTCTTTGTGGTGCTGAACCAATTCCATTCTCCGCTGTACACTGATGATAGGAAACTCAGCAAGACCTTTATTTTTTCAAAACGTAACAAATAAACTAGGACTAGACCAATTATTGTGCTGCATTAAAAGTGTCTCCAGCAGCTACTCCGAGTTCCTAATTTTTTCTTCAGTTACATTTCCATTGGTAAATAATTTACTTTATGCATGTATTGTCTGGGAAAGCCTGAAATATTAAATGGCAAGTTGAACAGTTCAGTTCAGTTCAGTGCTCTGATTAAGAGAGAGGTAGATCTTGTTTAGTATTCTTCATCTTGGTGAACCCTGAGGCTTAGTATACAAATATCCTTTGTTAAAGGGTGAATGTCAGCTACATTAATAGTGCAGTTTTGAACAGAAAAGATATATCAAGTTATCCAAGTACCATGTTGGGGATGTTTCTAATTAAAGACAGTCAAATAGTTCTTTACATAATCTTATATAAAACCACAGTAGTAAAGCTTGTTAATCATAATTAATAACCATGAATAAATATGTAATTTCTTGTTTCTTATCCATGTAGGTTTTAAACAAAGATAATGAAAGACTTGTTTTTGTAGTCTGACTTACATGAAGGATGACTGTTAATAAATAGTGTGTGTTTGTGAAACAAGGTACTTTTTATCTTTCTCAAACCCCAATTTTGTTTTATGAGAAAGAATTTTATTCTCATAGTAGAAGTGATTTAAAAGTTTCCTTCCTCCATATAATGATAGGAATGCTTTTGTAATTCTTAAATGAAGCTAGCAAAGTTTTTTTTTGTATCTGTATCCTGCTGTACTCCACATTGGTGGCTTTTCATCGTGTTAGCCGTTTTCACTCTTAGTGTGGTGCAAATCTTAAAGATACTTAGGTTCCGTCTCAGTGAGGAGAGACACCGATGTCTGTGCCCTGCAGAGGAAAAAGCATCTGTTCTGTTAGACATCAGACAATCTACAAGAAAGGAAACTTCTTACCAATGAAAAGCATGGGAATTTTGGCTTTATAATTTCTCTTCAGAACTATTGGCTTCTTTGCTTGGGGAGAATACAGGGCTGTTTCTTTTGATTGTGTCTATTTTTATTGTTTAAGTAACTTTTATTTGAAAACTGATATACTTAACTAAGAGGTTTTTAATTATTTAATTGAGAAATTTAACACTTCCAAAAGCTGCTGAGAGATTATTTTTTAAAGTCTCTTTTAGGGATATTTTCCCAAAATCATAGTGGTAAAAAGTGAGAAGTCTTGATACTTCAAGGAACGGAACACCTAAAAGATATTTTATGCAAACTGTGCTTTGGGTATTTCATGGGGAAATTCCTTTTGTTCAACAATAGGCCTAGGACAAGCTGTAAAATATATTAAAAAGGTTAATAAATGACCAGTGTGGTCCTTGTGGTGTTATCACTGTCTCTGTACAGATAATAGGAAGAAGATCTAGAAGGAACAGATAATAATTTTATTGGAATTGTTACCAAGATAAGGAGATCTAGAACCTGTTGAAGAAACACAGGTGGTAGTGTTGAGCACATATAAAATAAAGATTTGATTAAACTGGGAGTCAGGCCAAACTAAACGATTCTGTATAATCTTAAATATAAATAAATACTTCTCCCTGATTTCTTCCCTCCCTCCCTGTTGCCCTCACAGGGCCTTTTACATTTGGGAAGAAATCACTGCAGGCTTTTGTGTACCTGCACCTAGACTTTGTTTTTTTTCCCTTCTATTTTGTCAGGATATCCTTTTCTTCTGTGTGTTGTCCTTGCACCTGTATTATCGTAAGTGGAAGAATTATTTTTCAAATAATGCTGTTTTTAGTAGTGTGATACTGGATCTACCAGATACTGGAAAGATCTGGATAGCCGCCTTTGCAATGCCTGCTTATTTTAAAAAGCAGTTGTCGTAAAGACAAACATTTGTTGTAGCCATCCTGAAACCATAGAAAATTTGTGTTATTAGATACCGCCATCTAACTCACCATAGGGTGAGTGCTTTTTCATTGCAGTGCATTCCCATCTTCTTTTCTCCTGTCACATCTATAGCATCAATTAAAATGTATACTTTCACTGGAAAATTTTATGGTTATGTCCTTAGAAGGAATATGGATATACCTATGCAGAAAGAAAATTATCTGCACAGTTATTAGTCAGAGCATTATACAAGTAACATCACAGCAGTAAATACCTACTGCGTGGCAGAAAGACATAGGTCTATCATATTTGATGGGGTTGTATTTGGAACGCAGAGCACGATTAAATCGTTGACATTCTCACCATAAAGCTTTCATTGCAGCACTGATAGCAGGTGATAGTTCTACAAGTGCATGTCAAATCTGTGCTTATCTGTTTTGACATCTGTTTCTGGAAGCTCTCTTTTTCTATTTGAGCTGGACAATAACCTTGATATTCCTCGTGAACAGTTAAGGCCCACAACTGTTGTTTTAATAAGGATGTCTTAGCTTGTGATTTACACCTGTCATAACAAATTAGCAGATTACAGCTGATAATAAAACAAACATTGGCACATTTGAAATAGATCCTCTTACAAGATTAAATCTTTAGTTGTTCTGCTCACTGACTATACCTTTCTATCTGGTTGAATTTCGTGAATGTAAAAGAGCAGATCTATTAGAATTTATTTGGTGATACTTATGTTGTTCCCTTCTCACCCACCTTCTGTCCTATTTCTGCTATCTCACTCCCCAAAATAATCCTTCAGTAAAACCACTTTTCTGTTAAGTAGAAGTGATCTTATAAAGTACTTATGGGAAAATAATGTTTTGAAACATAACAAGCTTCCTTACTTTTCTTTAGAACAGACAGACAAACTCCTTTAGGAGTAAAGTGTGGCACCAGCCTGAGGTATAAACCAGAAATACTTCCTTTTGCTCCAGTATCCACTGTTGACAATACTACATAACTTGCCAATAGCAAAAATACATTTAGAAGTAAATTAATATGACAACATCTAATTTTTCAGTTGAAATAACTACAAGTTTCTAAGCCCAAACTGTGCACCTACAGCAAGTTGTTCCTTTGGTTTTATGCTGGTACTATACTGTACGTCTATTGTAACGTCATGATGAAAAAGTCAGTGCAAATAAATGCATTTATAGGGTAATTCTTTGTATGATTTGAGCTAAGTGACTATTGCATTATTTTTTTCTGACATCAGTTGGCAGGCTGTTCCTTTGAAATAAATTAGCATATAGAAAAAAATAGAACTTGAGCGTTAGTAAACCAGATTTTCCCCTTCCTTTTAGCAGTGAGATGGACCACATGAAGTAGGCTGTGGATTAAATACATTTGGTAAAATTAGGGCCTGCAGCAAATAGGAAACTATTTCTGTAATATCCCTAGGATCAAACAGTGATTTTACAGGCACCATAATAAAGAAAAAAAAATCGTCCTTTCAGGGCAACCTCAAGTTCATTTACAATCTCCCAATACAATTACTCATTTAGAACATAGTAGTACTTTCTGAATGGTAGTGTAATTCTTTCCTAATTTGTGGTTGCTTTGTTTGTTTGATTATAGTGATTATGATGTTCATTAGTAGCTACTGGTTAGGTGCTGTGGTTCTTATCATCAAACAAACTGCAGTGTAAATGGGCAGAGACAGAATTTGAATCTTGAAAAATCTGTTTAGTGTCAGCAAATATTCTTTTAACAAAAGCATTTTTGTCATTTTAGTTGCAGCTTGATTTTGTGACAGAATTATGGTTGTAATTCCATTTGATACAGAGTCTCTATTAAAGTACACTTACTTTGCAGTTGTAGAGAAATGTAGTATAAAATAAATATAGCGACTTGGTTAGCACTTTTCAATTTTAACAAAGTGACATTTGCCATGTTTTCCAGTAGTATTCCAAATGCCTGTTTCCAAGATGCCTGTTATCAAATGACTTCACATTCTGAAAAAGAAATGTGAAGTTAATGATTGCAGAAGAATAATTTAGCTATCTCTTCAATATTTTATAATCCTTAAATTTTTACATGTGATCCTATAAAATTACAATTTTAAGACTTTTTTCACCCCTAATTTTGTGTTCATTGGCCATCTCAAATGACATTCAAGATTTCAGATGTGTGAGTCAAAATAATGGACATAAAGTACTTGATGTTAGGATGGGAGCTACCTCTAATTTAAGCTGCTAGTAATACCCTGATACTAACTATGGTGTACAACTTTGTTTTAACTCTTTATGGAGTTTTTACTTGGATAAATTAATTTGTCTTTATTTAAGCTCATTCCTTTGATGATATTTTTAGATTTTAACCATTACATGAGCTGTATTTGCATTATAGAAATACAAATTCATATTCTGTACTAAAATTTATTGTTAGTGGTGCTTTCCAACTACCATATGACAGCACTAAATGATCCTAAAGAAAGATGGATCTATAAGAATGTAAGTAGCTAAACCTGAATTAGGTTACCGGGAGAGAAAAAAGAAGTTTTACAAGTCATTAGAAACACTAAAAAGCTGATGATTTCTTGTGCTTCCATAATCCATGTTTACACAAATTGTAATATATTTCTTATATTCTCCTCTATTTTGGCCTCTTGCAAGTCTTTCAGTATATTGAGAACCTGGGTTTGAACACCAGTTTCATGTTAACAGGTTGTTGCTAGTATTCACATTCCATGATGTCAATGGAAAACTTCCTGCTAATTCAAGCAGGCTGTAGGTTGGTCCAAATGAAAGAGCAGCTTGTCAGCAGTTTCTGAAACAGTATGTGTGCTGAAGCGGAAAGGGGAAAAATCATGAGCAGTTGTTTACAAGAACTGTGAAGAGAAGTGGATACAGAGAAATATTTATTTAAAAACCTTTGAATTTGATTTTATCAAACACTGAAATAGTGTATGATTTTTATAGTAGTCTTCTATTGGATATCAAAGTATAAGAGCTAAATATATCTTTTGAGTAGTATATTTAGATTTTTAGATATGTCAAGAAAACAACTGTTGCAAGCCCACAACCTAGAAATAAAAAATAAAAATACTGAAAGGATAACTAAATGAAGAAGCTTTAGTTCTGTGGAGTTCTTGCAGGCGAAATGGGAGAGACAGATTCTCTCTTCCAACCCTTGCCCTTATCCCAAGCTATAAGGCTTTGCAGGATCAACCAACGGACCTAACTAGTTTACCCCCTGTTCCAATACCAACCTTTCTTTCCATATTAACAGGAGTCTACTGGTGATCAACATTGCCACAGCTACCCTGTCTTGCCCCCACCGCTACCCTTCTTGCCTGCATTTCCTCATCGTCTGTGGTTTTCATGTTCCAGTAAGAAGATCAATAATTGAGATTTTTAATATACAACTTTAGTGATAATAGGCTAATATTAGCCTGGAGACACCTACCCAGATTATCACAAAATACAAGCTGTTTTCACGCTTCCCAACTAATCCTTATCCTGGAGTATTAGACTTTATTGCGCCCAGCAGTGAACATAACATTAGGATTAAGAGAAAGCCATACCTGAGGCAAAACAAGTGATAAACCGTTCTTCCCTTCCTGCATTGTTTTATTCCTAAACTAGCAAGTGTTACTGGATTCAGCAACATACCAGATTTCCTCCAGGTTTGTAACCTGACTCCAGGCTAATCTCCTAAATCCTCATCCGTCAGAAGTCTGAACATGAATGTTTGACCTCTTCTAACTTTTTCAGTATACTTTGTTCATCAGCATATACACCTTTTTAGGCCCTGATCTTCCAGAACTTGACCCAGCTGATTTTCTCAGTTCCTGTTGTGTAAAATTAGAATGATGTGATTGCCTATGACATAGGTGCTTGTGAATTGGTACCACATGGCAATATTGAGTACTCCTGAGGAAACGGGTAATTCAGGTACTCAGGAAAGAGTTTGAGTGGTTTGTAGTAAATAAAGCATGAATTCTTGACAGAAATACAGGGGTAACATGAAATCTCAAATAACTTCTCATTCCATGAATACAGTCACTGCTGTATAGTTTGAATTAGGCATCGTGGGTGTCACAGTTAATGTAATTTTGGAATGTGTATTAGTGCATATGCATCAGTACTGAATTAAGAGCCCATTATGATAGGCCTTGATTTTTCCTTTTGTGATCTTTTGAGAGATGATTTTGCCACTCACTTTAGCTAAAAGAATTTTTAGAATTACAGATTTTAAATTGAGATTTTAAAGGACCATTTTTTTTTTCTCTTGTTAAAGTTAATGAAGATACAAAATTGAAAGGAAGTCTTTATTAAGATATGTAACAGTCTGAAGAAGTATAGCTATAATGTTAATTGAGCTGCACTCAAGGAAGATGGACTTATGTTCAGAAAGGTCTAGGCACAAAATACTGTATTCTAGATCACATGAAGTCTAGCCAATATGCAGGAAAAGTTCTAGGTTGTCTTGTATTGTCGCCTGAAGTATAGTGAGACTTTCTGTTTACTTGGGCAGAAGGTGGAAGGGGAAACAGAAGTGCCTGTGTTCAGCTCTGTAGAATGCCTGCTGCGCTGCAGTGCAGTGCCTTTGTAAGTCCTGACGGTATCACCCTGTTAAAAATGCATTTAATATTATGCAGATAAAAGGCAAATTAGGTGGATTGTATTTTTAGCCCTACTTTTATGAAAGAAAATCTTGCTTCTGCAGACTTCAAAGAATTGGTCTTGCTGACATTGAGAAGAGCCACAAAACTACAACAGTTTACTACTAACAAACATGATCTACTACAAATTCTCTGTAACAATGCAAGAACTGTACAGTAGAGGAAGAGAGCACAAATTTGAGCTGATTGTTTTTAAAACATGCATATAAATTTGTAATTAAGAGATTGGTCTGCTGAGGAGGTACCACTGCTGACCCCTTCCGTTGTACAAAGCCAAGGGCAGATACTTGGCCGTTATTAAAGCTGTCAGAAGAACAAAGTCTGGGTTTCTGAAGAAGGCAGGTGTAGCACAGAAGAGAGCTTCTGCATTCCTCCACCCAACAGCCTGAACTCAGCGCTGCTATCATCTGATGAGATTAACTAGTAACAGTCATAATCTTGTTGCTTACATTAGATTTTTCTAATCCCTTTCCATTCTTGTGTCAGGTATCATAAATTATGGGACTTACACCTTTTCCATTGAGGAGACAGTATCAATCTATTAGATCATAGAATTAGAAGCTTTTACTTACTGGTTTGCGTAGACATAATTTGCTAATGGCTTTATGAAAAATTATTTGCTGTCACTGTTTGCTTGTCTATCTAATTAATAGGGAATGATTCTGTCACCACTTCTGATGTAGTTTCTTAACAAAGTTAGGTAGTCAATGACTGGAATGCATTCAGGCCAATTGATTGCCTGCTGGGGTGTAATCGTATAGATGCCAAATTTCATTTCATAGCAAGGATTTTCACTGTTAGATCTTCATAGGTTCATATCCCTGAACTGGTTTTCCTGCTCTTGGTGTGACTGTTATGCTACTAATCATTAATTTTCTGTGGCCAGTGGCTCAGGAAGAACGATTTCTGAGAGTGTATTAGACCCAGATTTTAATGTCTTTTAGTAAATTCTTGATTATACATGATTTTTGTTTATCTTACCTGCCCTCTTGCTTTGTCCTGTCATGGTGGGAAAGCTGTCGTGTGGTTTTTACTAACAAAGCAGAAGGAAGGGAAGAAGAATGGTTCATGCGAAAGGGAGATCGCTGCCTTTATTAAGTAAGAACTATCGATAATCAAAGGGATAAACCAGGGCAAGAAAGAAAAGTGTATTTTCAGGAGTGCTGCCTTTTTGATAGCTTCGTGCATCATCTTTGACTTCTGTTCTCCTGTGCCTGTTCAGAGGATCTTGATAACCTTTTCTGCCCCTTTCTTTGTGTCTCTGTTGTGATTTAGATCAGCTCCAGCTTTTTTTGGGGGGGAAAAGCATGGTTGCTGTGAACAGCATGTATTTTTCTGTTACTTCAATGTGTTGCTGTGCAGGATTATGTTTATATGTGTGACAGCTTCCAAGTGCATTGCGTAGTAATGTATTTATCAATGTTTAGAATATTTTGGTATGCAGCATATACTTTCCCCCATCTAGAAATCATTGAAGGGATTATCCGCATTGAATCGCCATCATTATATATATCACTATTTGTGTAGTAGGTTCTGAATACCTCGGGACAGTGCATAAATTTTCTGAAACATTTAATTTTGACAATTTAATTTTTATGGCTTTTGGTATTGTTGCAGGTTTACTTACGGCTTTGTTTTGTTTGACGTATGTAACATAGAGTGCTTGGTTTACATGGCATGGGAGGCCATTGCACATCTGTAGTCAAATGCCTGTACGTTTTGTTGAATTATATTTTATGCATTTTTGCTTTTGAGTATCGAGTTAAGAAAGCGTGAAAAGATCTCAGAAGTAGTTTCTCCGTTTCATCCAAGTTGTGTGTTGGAGGAAAAGTCCTATCACATTTTTTGTAGAACAACCTTAAGTAAACACTGTTTGACAGTTTCGATCTCTGCATGGAAGTAAAGTCTCCCATGTGGAATGAGAAAGGGAGAGGGCAGGAAATGCACCACATAGCACAGGAAAGCAGCAAGGGATTAGGACACTTGGCAGTGGGTTACTCTGCATGTAAAGATGTTCTGCCTGAATTTATATAGGCTCAGTGAATCATCCTTAACTTTTAACTGGTAGTTGTATGACACATCTGGCACTGAATGAATGAAAGGCCGATTCTTCAGGACATTGGTAGATGAATGGAAATGGAAGAAACAGAAGGCAGCTGATCTATCACAGAGATGTTTCTTTTTTTAGACAAAGTGCGGTTAACTTGAGAGCATGAATCTCACATATGGGGCACATCCTACTTGCTTGTCAAATGAAAACAGCTGTAGCACTCAGTCACTGCTCTTAGTTAAAGAAAAACAAAATGAAACAGAAACATGTCCCTTGTCACTACTGCATTGTAAATTTGGTAATTTTCAGCTAGATGGATCAGCTCTTGTGTCAGTAGCAATACTGATCTGGGAAAATAGTAGTACATCCAAACTCCTAATCCAGATGCGCATCTGGGTTGAGACCGTGTTGCACATCTAGCTTTGAGCACCTGCTGGTCCCTCTCTGTAGTGGAAACCTGGGTTTGCAAGCTGAATGACCTTTCTTCCATGCTTCACTCAGTCTTTAGGACCCTCCTGCTATCATGTGAAGTTTATGCTGTTTATTCCTAGTTCAGAACTGCAAACTCAGCTGATTTTTGAGACTTTTGATGATGCAGGTACTAGAAAGCAAGATTTGTGCCCAGTGTGCACTCTGCAGTTTGCCATCAAAAAAGTTTTCTGAAGATTTTTAGCTTTGATGGGTGAGTTGTTGGTGCTTTAGCTTTTGGGTTTGTTTACCCTCTTCAAAAAGGGCCAGAACTATAGTTCTGCTTAGAGAGGAATAGTGGAATTTTTGCTGTGTTAAAAGAAACATCAGCTGAAATAAATGCTGCTCTGGTGAGAGACCAGCTTTGGTTTTTACCCTGGTTTGTTTTCTCATCCGTATCAGTCTGTGAATTCTCTACACTTCTTCTGTATTACATTTCTCCATGATTTTTCAGTACAGCACATGTGTTAGTAAAAGTTCTCATGTGAATACATCTCACTATCTCACTTTCTCTAACCTGGCAACCTCCTATTTAGCGGGTTGCAATGCTGTTAAATTTTTTGTGTTTTTGTATGTGTTTTGGGGATCTTGTACCATCTTCTGGGTGTTCTGTTTTCCTGAGCTTTGCTGTTTGGGTTAGTGGGGAAGAATTTTTAAGATGAGCTGCTTTAAAATTTTCAGGGCAGTAGCTAAGTCAGGGACTGAAGAAGCTCTGTTCTGGCACCTGAAACTGTACCCTTTCAAATGCTTGTTGCAGCATGTGTGCATGTTGCCAGGAGAAATAAAGCTGAAAACTAGTAATTCAGTTGATTTAGGAAAAATGTGTAATGCTGGTATTTGTGGTCATAACTACTGTCACATTAAAGCAAACATGTTCTAGTCACCAGAATTTTTCATTTCTCTCCACTCCCTGCTTTTTTTTTTTTTTTTTTGTCTGTCAAGTTTTCCAATACCTTACGTGATGATTTGTGGCTAAGTCAAAAAGGCAAAGGCTGAAAATGTTAAAGAAAAACAAAATCATGGTAGACAAAGTTGAGCTTGTTAAAGCCTCTTTCAGGAGGCCTTCTGCTTGCTCATTTTTGATCTTTCCATACAGGCCTGATTGTGTAAAACATAGGAGGAATTTAAAGCACTTGATCCCTGGGACTGTGTGTGTGCTTAAGCTGGATCCAGGTACATAAGCATCTATTGGATTTCATCTTTTTTCTCTCTAACACTCCAGTTGCACCACTGTGCTGGCATGGCTTTGTTGACCCTTCCATCAATTTTTCCCCTTTCCAAGAAAAAGTGATCTCTGAGATTTGCTTTAGTCTCCAGTTCCTTTCTTCTAAATATACAACGCCATAGCCCTGCACGAGTCGTGTGAATCTCTTCCTGTGCTTTCATTGAGCTCTTGAACTTTTTTGCATATACAAAATGAGGTTTTTCTTCTTTTGGTCATTCACTTCCCCTAAAGACTTACTCTACCTATTATTTTTGGAAAAAAGCTTTAGAGTTGGTGATACGCACTATTGAAACAGTACAGAGTTGGAACTGAGTTGTATTTTTAAAGGCATGAAATGTGTTTTCTTTGAAGAAGGGCAAAATTAGCTGACTTGCTAAAAACCAGCACTGTGAGAATGATAGGCTATTTCAAAGGAGGCAGTAACCCTAATGATGGCAATTTGCATTACACTCTGCTTTATTTGTGGGGGAAAAAGAGAAAAAAAAATCAACTATGCTGGTCTTCATCCTCATTGTCTTGTGGTTGTTTTCCACCATACCTTCTTCTGTTGGTATACAGTATTTTCAAATACCCAAACTTGAGAGATTTTCTGTGTATTGTTTAGAAGGCCTCTTCCCTTGATGATATGTTTTATTTCCAGAATGTTCTCCTGATAATCACTGAATTTCTTCTCTTTTGTTTCTTGCATTTCAGTTTCCTTATGGTCTTCAAATATTTGCAGACTATTACATGTTCTTTTAATTGTCACTTATCCAATGCGTAAGCAGCATGCCAATATTTAGCTCTGTGATCTTCCTCCATAAATTTGTCTCTACAGAGCTGCTCATGATGCTTCTGCGTTTATTTTACTGACTGCTAATTTGCCTGCTTATTTTTAGTATTGAACTTAAAGGTGTATTTCTTGTGAAATTTTACTGGGATCTTATCAAGTGTATGTAACTTTTCATATGTTGTTTTATGCTACTTCTTTCTTTGCAAAACAAAATTGTATTGTTTTAATTTATTGCCATAACGTCTATTAAACTATATGTACACTCTGTAATTTGCGTACGATCTCTCTCTTATGTGTTCAGTAACAACATTATTAGGGCATTCTGGCTTGGATTGATTTTGTGTAAATTTTTCCTTTATGCATTTGGTCTCAATTGTGTGAGTAGATCTGTTTGTTGCTTTTTATGGGTTGGTTTAGGTTTTCTAAAAAAATATTTCTTAAGTTATTTTTTCTGTCATTCTGGTAAAATACTGTGAATTTTCACACAGACAAGCACTTTATCTTTTGAGATCTTTGAATATCAAAGACATGTAGCTGGTACGGAAAGACTGTTTAGCCATCTGTCAATTTAAATTTTCTAGTATTTTCTTAACAATATACTTTATTAATAGCAGTTTACAGTAAATTATATGAACATAAGGGGATTTTACAGATAAGTAGACCTCAGTGACTCAGTGTCTAGTTTGTTTTTAGTATGTCTACTTAGCAATTCCATTCTAAATATCTTCTGTTAATTTTATTAAAGGAATCATGAATACAAGATAAATAAACAATAGCTGGGGAAAAATCAGTTACAAGAGACACTGGAATCTCTTGCCATTAAACAAAAAGTCCCTCTATGAAGTCCCTAACGTTTGCATTAAGTATAACCTGATTTAAGATAGCTAATGTGATTTGTAAGCTTGTAACTTTTAAGAGGGGATGGCATTTAAACCAAACCAAACCAAAACAAAAAAAGTATGCTGCTATTTTCCTAATCTCACTGGGAAACTGTCCTCAGTTTTAGGTCATCCATTCAATTTCAGTAAAATGGCTTTGTGCCCTCTTCTCAAAGTTTGTCTTGCATGCAACTAAATGCCCTTTGCAGTTTCCGAATGCTAAAAAATGAAAATGTCCTACAAATATATTTAAAGCAATAGTGCTTACAAAACAGAGAGAACTTTAGTAGTTTGTTTGCTTCTAGGGAAACGTCTTTCAGCAGGGAAATAAACATGGCACAAATAAATCTCACTTAATCTTAGTTATTAAAAAACAGAGATTGATTTAATAGAAAGATAAAGGTTCTGCCAACCTTTCTCTGTTAAGCACCTGTGAGAAAGCTCTCAAGGGTATGCTGTATAAATTTGGGTTCTGTCACATGCGTGATTTTAAATATGAGTTCCGCTTCAAATGCTTCTACACTGCAAACAACTTCAGTGTTTATGATAAGTACAATTCAAGCTAATTTTTATGAAGTTGTTACCATTTATCACTTTACCTATATTAAAAAAAGCAAAATTGTTCCCAGAATACAGAAAATTTTAAAACAAATGTCTCTTAGTGAATCATTTGTAAACCATACTTGCTGTTGTTTCTAGTGCACTTTACAGAGCTTTGAACTGGATTGTTTCTCTTCCTGACCTTAAAATGATTCCTCTTTTCTTTCAGAACTTGATAGTGTGGAAAGGTATCTCTGAACTCTGAATACCAGATGTAACAATACACGGAAGTCTTGTTAAGACTGCTATTCAGACTGCAAGGCAGTCTGGTGCTTGTGAGTGTTCCTCTACTGAAGCGGGCAGTAGTCTGCTGTACAGCCAGCTGTGACTACCAGGACTGGAGGCCACACTTGGAGTACTGTGTTCAGTTCTGAGCTCCCCAGTACAGGAGAGACATGGACATACTGGAAAGAGTTCAGAGAAGGGACACCTCTCCTCGATGGAAAGACACAGAGATCTGGGACTGTTTAGTCTGGTGAAGAGAAGGCTTGGGCGATCTTCTCCATGTGTATAATTATCTGATGCGAAGTTGCAAAGAGAATGGGGCCACGCTGTTTTCAGTGGTGTCCAGCAACAGAACAGTAGGTAACTGTGACTACTGCTCCACTTACACCCATTGTCTATTGTCCTTTCTTTGGTCATCAAGTAAAGCAGTAGAGGTTCCATCAGAACATCAGGAAGTATTTTTTTTTTGTGAGGGTGACTGAGCGCTGGTGCAGGTTGCCCAGGGAGGCAGTGAATCACAGAATCATAGAATCATAGAATGGTAAGGGCTGGAAGGGACCTTAAAGATCATCTGGTTCCAACGCCCCTACCATGAGCAGGGACATCTTCCACTAGACCAGGTTGCTCAGAGCTCCATCCAACTGGACCTTGAACACTTCCAGGGAGGGGGCAGCCACAGCTTCTCTGGGCAACCTGTGCCAGTGTTTCACCACCCTCATGATGAAGAATTTCTTCCTAATATCTAATCTAAACCTGCCCTCTTTTAGTTTAGAGCCATTCCCCCTTGTCTTATCACTACACACCCTTGTGAAAAGTCCCTCTTCGTCCTTCCTGCAGGCCCCGTTCAGGTACTGGAAGGCTGCTATAAGGTCACCCTGGAGCCTTCTCTTCTCCAGGCTGAACAAGCCCAACTCCCTCAGCCTGTCCTCACAGGAGAGGTGCTCCAGCCCTCTGATCATCTTCGTGGCCCTCCTCTGGACCCGCTCTAACACTTCCATGTCCTTCTTACGTTGGAGGCTCCAGAGCTGGATGCAGCACTCCAGGTGGGGTCTCACGAGAGCGGAGTAAAGGGGCAGAATCACTTCCCTCGACCTTCTGGCCACGCTTCTCTTGATGCAGCCCAGGGTATGGTTGGCTTTCTGGTCTGCAAGCGCACATTGCCAGCTCATGTTGAGCTTAAAGTCTCCATCCTTGCAGATACTCAAAAGCTGTCTGGACATGGTCCTGGACAGCCAATTCTAGGTGGCCCTGCTTGAGCAGGGGTGTTTGACCAAATGACTTCCAGAGGTCCCTTCCAACCTCAACCATTTTGTGATTCTGTGGTTAGTGACACAGAATTGAAATGTATGATTGAAAACATGGATACACAATTTGGCTACCTTTTCTCAGTCTCTTACGACCAATAAAAATAGTAGGGATAGACACAGATGATTAGTAAAATCAGGCTTTTTGCTAAAAGTCTGGGTAAGTTCAATCAGTCAAGTAGTAAATAACATGCTCTTGCCATTCATCTTGTGAAAGAGTAATCAAGGTATCTAAGTGCTCTCAGATCTGCTTCAAATCAGCATCAATAAAGAACGGCAGCTTGTGCTGCAGGGTAACAAACTAGGAAATAGTGTCATAGCAATATCATTGTTTCTCATTAAACCTTAGTGGGTGGCTGTTTTCAAACTGGTGATTACAATATTCTGTGATAGTTAATATACTTGTTCTGCTTTCTTGCTGTCACAAAAAAAACCCTAAAAATACATATTTAAGTGGGAACTGGAGCTTGTCCACTCAACTCCAAGAGCTGGACATTCCAAAGAGAAACTAAACATTGAAAAACTTAAAAATAAATGTCTAAGAAGAAGTTAACGTGATGTCAGAAATGAGTATTCCTGATAGTCTCTGATATGTGAGAAGTACAGTATTTCCCAGAAAAAAAAAAAAAAGGCATATAAATGAATTTGTGTCTTCCACTCTCAGAAGACAGATGGGTATAAAATCTATGGCTGAGAGACGGGAAGAATCACCTCTCTTGACCAGCTGGCAGCATTCCTCCCAATGCAGCCCAGGGTACTGTTAGCCACTTTTGTGGCAAGGTTTAAGGATAAGGGGTTGCTAGATTTGAGACTTCAGCAGTCTGGTGAGAAACTTTCTAGTTGTTCTGTGTTTTGGATGACTTCATGCATTTATTAAAAAAAAGAAAGATATAAGGAAGAAATAAGATCATTTACCTGATAAATACAGCCATTTGCATTTTGCTAGCTTAATGTTAAGTAATTTCAGGGACCATTTCAAAATTTTTACTCCTTCAACAGTACTGTTGATAAAGTACAGACCGTGCCACGTTACTTTGCAGAATGACAGTGTTCCTTCTTTCACTCTTGCGGTTTCCTCTTTTGTTTTTTTGTTTTTCTTCTTTTTTTCTTTTATTCTCTGAAACTCATATTTTTGGTGAATGAGCGTTATTCTGCTGCTTTTGTTTGCAGTAGGAGTTCTGCCAGTTGTTTAGTGAACTGCTTCATAAGGAGCCTGGCTGTTTGCGTTCAAGGATTGTCTTTTTTACTAGCGCTCAGAAGATGGACCAGGGAGGGTGCAGCATGTTTGTACAAGATTCCAGCTGTTACAAAGGTTCTCTCATGATCTCCAGTCATTTTGAAACTTGATGTAGATCTGACCTGAAGCTGATGGTTAGTCTGTGGGTGTAGGCTGCAGAAAATACATAGTATTAGTTGCAGAATATAGGTAGCTTGAAAAAGGCGTTTCATCAATACTGTCTGACTAGCACTCACTAACTGAATGACCATTGTGAAGAACTTGAAATATATGTAGAAGACCTAGCCTTTCTGGAAGGTCAAATTAGTCCTCTGATCCTTTATTCCCCACACCACTGTAATGGCAGTGTTGTCAAAATTAGTGTAAGGTTAAGAGTGGAGAGTTAGAAAAACATCAAATAATGCGTCTCGAAGCAGTACTTCTCAAAATTGTATATTAAGGCAATTTTATTGTAACTTTGTCAAAGAAATAGACAAATGTCTAAATGTTAAAATGAGGGGAAAAAAGAACAGGGAAAAACACAAGCTCCTTTTATGAGTTTTGCAGCTTGCTGGGTCACTCCACTGACGTATTCTCACTAGGCATTGTTTAACAAGTTTACTGAACTATTGAATAAGAAAATCAAACAACACACACCTGAAAATACTTGCCACAGCCATGTCCAGAGAGTGCAATAGAGAAGAAAACTGGTGTTAGGACATATTTACATTTAAGAAATTTGTCTTAACAGTATTCAGGAATCTAGTGAGAGAGGCTAGGTTTGAATTGAGTCATTACCCAGTTAAAAATAACCTTTCCAGGTCATGTCATTTTGTTTGCCGCAGTGAAATAAGTTTATTTCAGCAGAATGAAGCCGTTATTAGCTTGGCAGAGTCCACTTGTCAGAATTTTATGGAGCAGAACACCGTTTGGCTTGGAAATTCAATAAATACTGTAATGTGAGAGGAGTTAAACTCCAAGGGCTGAAGGGGCACAGCATGGGGAATTTGTCACTAGTGCATTGTTTGACACTTCTGTTGAGAAAATATCAGGATATATGAAGAATGATCATTAAAAATCTCTCTCATGATACATAGTGATGTTAAATATATGGAATGAAATGATTTTTTCAATATTGAAGCAGAATAGCAGCATTTTAAAAATTAAATAAATACTTTGCACTTCTGTTTTCACCTACTTCATTTCTCCTGTATGCATTTCTTCTAACATTGGGATTAGTAGGGGGATGGTTTAGCATGGTTGGAGGAAATCTGCAATTAAATGTAATCCAACTATTATTGTTTAAATCAGCATGGGAAAAATTGCTCTGTGCTGTGTATTTGTCTGAAATGTGGGAGGCTGGTGTTCTGTCTCCAGTGGGAGAGGAGTAGGCAAATTAATTGCTCTCCCTGCAAGGTGAAACTATGCAATTCACTCATGTGATAATTTTAGAGGCAGGGATGAGGTAGTCAGCAAAAACTGGTTAGGGTGCCCTCCAGCTATCCAGACTTTCTGCTTGTACTTGGAACACTATCATTTGAAATAACTCTTTAAAGTATTGCCTGTTCGAACAAAAAGATTGCCTCTGTGAATAAGTGATGGAGTCATTTTAGTTTTCCAGTCCTGTACGGTAATACTTATAAACAATGAGCTAATCAACAATTAAATATATCGTGGAGTATTGATTGTATGAAGTCATTCTGTCAGGACTGGATGTTTTTATTAAAAAAAAAGTACATCTGAAGTAGGAGTTACTGAAATACTAGTTGAAATACCATGCTTTGTACTATATAAAAATGAAATGCAGCTATTTTAATAATTCTAAGTGTTAAAATCTGGTAATTTCTAGAAAGTGAAGTATTCCTGTAAGGGAGTCAAGTGGTGGACCACAACAGGAAAAAGTTATTAACATATTCTAAATGATATTAACTGTCTTTTCCAGAATTTATTCTTTATCAGCTGTTCAGTCTATTTTCCTTTGTCATCTAAAAATTGTGCTGTTCGTGTATTCATTTTCAACCACAGTCACGCTAATGTGAGGGTACAGAGTAAGCCCTAAACCTTTTACAGACAGTGGGAAATGATTTGCTTCTGTGCAGGAGAGTGCCAAAGATGTCTGTATACATTTAGAAAATCTTAAAATTGTTGTGCCAAAGAAGTCTATATACTTTTAGAGTTAAAATTGATGTTACCTTTATCATCAGTTCATAACTGTTCCTGCTAGTGTAATGTGACTAAATCCAGAGAATATACTGTGGTTCATTTGATGGAAGTGCTACCTTCAATATTTTACTTGAATAGTGTTAGCACGCTTCTTCGTATCACTTGAGAAAAGAAAATGGGAGTGGCATTTGAATAAAGTACATTGTTTTCATATTTGTTGCCTATTTTTTTATTATATTTTCTTTTTTTTCTTTAGTATGCTTGTATTCTTTTTTTTTTTTCCCAAAGTAGTAGTGCTCTGTATCTTTTTTCAGTCTGAACAGAATTATCTTGTCTTCACTACTCTTACTTGTGTGACTCGGAAATAAGGGTGTTGTGGTTGGTACATCTGTGCGTCCTATTCAGACAGCTACCCTGAAGATGACAGTAACTGGGTGTGCAGATCTAGTCCCAGATAAGCCTTAGCATGTAGTCTCTGAGTTTAATTTCGCTTAGGGTAGGATGCTTCTCTCTAATTTTGAAGTAAGCATTCTCACATTTATGTTGGAAGTAGGAGTGTGCCTTGAAGTAACTAATTCATTTAATTGTACCAGAGATCTCCGCTTGTCTCAA
The DNA here is from genome assembly GCF_030867145.1 of Opisthocomus hoazin. Taxonomy (NCBI): domain Eukaryota; kingdom Metazoa; phylum Chordata; class Aves; order Opisthocomiformes; family Opisthocomidae; genus Opisthocomus; species Opisthocomus hoazin. The sequence goes on along the minus strand of NC_134454.1, from coordinate 20,931,506 downwards.
AACATGTTGAGACTGGTGATTCAACTTTTTAATTACAGCCCTTAATTTGAATAAAATGGTTTAGGAAAAGGCTTTCCATATACTCAAAACCTCAAAAAATTTTATGAAATGTTTTTTTTAAAATAAAAAGCAAACATCTTAATGTCCAAGTTCTTTGCATTTGGTTAGTAGCTATAACTGTAGTTGGACACAGAAGAAATCATTCACAAATTGGTAGTTCCTGGAAGGCTTTTTAGCTGGGCAAGCTGTGTACACTTACATTACATGGACATAGCTTACCAAAAGAATCTGTTCTGTGATATCCTGAAGCAGCAATAAACAAACATACCAGAATAATTGACACAGTTTACTGGCATTTCACAGTTTATATGCTGCCACATCTATATTAGATTCTGGCAGCTGTGCATACTGGTGACTAAATATACTTCATTTTTATTTTTTGTTCATTCACTTAGTGCGCTTGGTGTTGTCATGAAGTTTTGTGATTTTTTAATTAATACTAAAATTAGAATTTTTAAATTATAATTTTTACAGTCATATTACTTCAGGAAATTTTAGCAAATAAAGTTAACCAGGCAGAAGTTTTGTAAAGAAAGTACAAATTATATACACCATAGTATTGAGAAATTATGATATTGTATGGGGCTATTTTTTATTGATCTTTACAGAATACTTTATCTTGGATTTAGAATGAATTTTTCTTTGATTATGTTACTCTTCCCAGCTTCTTAAGCACTATCAGATATTACACTTACATCCAAGGGGCAGCCAAAGGTTTGCATTTTGAATGACTTCATCCCTCGGCTTCACAGACTACAGGAAAAAAAAATATTCTTGGTGTCCTAATCACCCGGGCCAATTTTTTGCTGAGATGATCTGGATATTTCCCAACCAATACTGAAATTTTTACTTGTTATCATTATTATAGTAGATTTATGCTTTCAGAAAGAAAATAATACTAAAATTTTATCAAATACAGGTGTTTCCAGTTGTCATTTGCGATGTTATCATCAAGTGTTCTAGTCTGAGATTTTTGGCTACGTCTAAGTGGAGGGACATGTTATGGGTCCTCTTTACGTCTACAAAAGCCACCTGCTTGGTCTTTTTGTCACTGACAGAGAACTGTTTGTCATGTGATCATCTGGGACATCTCTGTTTTGTGTGGAACTAGAACAAAGAATAACCCATGATTGCATATACCCACGCCTAAGTTGGACAAATTGTTTTCCCAGATTTCTATGTTACATTAAAAACATGCCCAGAATTATTATGTCTCAAATCTGTTTGTTAAAATCTGTAGTTAAATCTGAAATTCAGTGAACTAGTGGATGCAGAAGAGTGTGACTATGAGAGTATCCAGGGCACTCTGACAGTGTCCAAATACAGGGTGGGCTTGGGTATGCCAGAGCAGTGTTTTTCTCTCAGCGTGGTTAACTGTAGACTAAGAAATACAGAGTAAAGCCCCAGACCCATCTGTGAGGCATAGACAGTAATAGTGCTTTGGAGGTACTTCTGCACAAGGAAATTTAAATGAGTATGTGTGGCGGGCAACAAAATAGTTTTGAGTTGAGGAATTTAATAGAATCTAGTTAATTGCCAATTAACCTACTATTGACTCCAGTATTGAGAAATAAAGATGAGCAATAAAAGAAACACTTAGACAAATGCACCTTGGCTTGTCTCCAGACACCTCCCTCGCACGCCCCTGTTTTGTCCTCCAGTCCCCTCTGCGCACGTCACAGCCCGTGCCTTTGGTGAGGTGACAGGTGGCACAGGTGGCTGGGGTCAGTGCCTAGTGGTTTCTTTTCTTGTTTTATCCCTCCGTGTTTTTTGCTGAGCTGCTCCAGCGTGGGTTCCTCCATGGACTGCTGTCCCCTCGAAGCTGTCTGTGTCTGTCCCAGCTTGAGCATACCTTACCTGGTGCCCTGCTCACATCTCCTTGCTCCAGTCCTTCTCGGGCATCAGTTTGCCGCAGCCCTGCTTGGACATCTCTTTGCTGTAGTCCAGCTCAGGCATTTCCTCTTGTGCCTCTTTCTTCTCCAGCAACTCTCCTGCCCTGGTGTCTCTCTCCTCTGCTCCGGCATCATGTCTGCCCCAGCTCGAGCCTCTCCTCTTTGCTTCTGTGTCTCTCTCTTCCCTGGCAGTTACTGCCCTTTCTTAAATATGCTTTTGCAGAGACACTGCGAGTTCCTCTGGTTGGTTCGGTTTTGGCACAGGGTGGGTAGGTTTGATGCGTGGTGGAGCCGTCCGGAACCGGCTGTAACCGTCCCTGGGAAGGACGGGCCCTGCGGCTCTGCTGCCTGCTTCCCGGGCCTGGCCAGCTGCGCCCCGCGACTGCGCAGCCTGCGCTTGGTTCCCAGCGAGGGATGGCAGGACGGCCCGTCGTCCGTCAGGGTCGGTGCTTGCTGAGTGTTGCACTCTCTGCAGCAGAGAGCTAATTTCATCCTCTTGAAAAGGAAAAGACACAAACTGGAAAAACGCTGTCATCAATGTTGTCTGTGTTTAGTAACACCGTCTCAGGAGTTGTGGTTTTCATTGTGTGTAGGTGAAAAGCAGTGCCTTACTTGACCCTTATGATCCCGAAGGAAAGGCTACAACAAAAGCATCTTTTAAGTTTCTTTTCTAAAGGTTAGGAAGGGCTCATCTTCCTCTGAAAGTCACTGCCACAGATGTTTTGTTCCCCAGACGGCAATATTTCCAATATTACTGCAGAGGATGAGATCTTACAGTCCATTTCTTAACCTCTCAGTAGCGTTTCTTGTTGTCAGATGGTTGCCAAGTGTAGATGTGGATCCCACTGTAGCAGTAGTTAAGAGAAATACAGAGAATATTGATATTACCATTTAACTTCATCTGAAGGCAGTGTGGTAAGAAATGCAGCGCTCTGAATGAGTACTGTTGACTGGGAAGGATGCTGAAATGTTTACATATGGTTCGTTGTTTGTGGCAATCTTCTTTGTACGGGCTGAAGTACAGGTATGCTTGACAAACCAGCGTCTGTTGCTGGGGCCACGGGATATTAAAGGAACAATTGAAAATATGATAGACAGTCCTCATGCATTCTGGAATTACTTACCCTGACCCATGCCAACATTGTATCAGGTAATGAGCAACCAGGAATTTAGACCTTTTTGTGCCTTAAACACTGATTATCAACCACATACAACAGTAAAAATGCTGACATTAATGATAGTTAAATATTTCAGGTATTTTAACAATTGCTGTTTGAATTGGTATTGCTGACATTTTTGCTATTCTGTTGTGTGAACTGACACCACTATTGCTTCATGCATTTGTCACTGACTGTCTTGCTCTAAGTAGATCTCAAACTGAAAGAAGTGCAGTTCGCATTTTTCAACCCAATAACTTAAATAATTAAGATAAACAACTATGCCTCTGAACAAGTTTGTTCATTTGTTTGTTTTTAAAGTAATTATTTTGGTATCTATTTCCTGGGGCTTCTTTTCGTATGGTTTTTCAGCCATAGTTGAAGAAGAACTCTTAAATCATGCAAACTCAATCATCTGGTGTCACTTGAGTTTCAGATGAACACTGCTCTTAGTCATTGAAGCGTAAAATAAACTGAAGAAGCAAACCTTTAGGAATCAGTTTATATACCTTTAATTTACAAGGGTTGTAGGGATATGTTATGTGTCCATATCTAGAAGTGTATATGTATTTGTGGACGCCAGCTGTTTCAGCCTGTGAGTGGGGACATAATGGATTGTCCATGGTAATGCTTTTTTTCCAAATTGCCTTCAGAATATTCAACAAAAGGACTAATAGATTCTCATGGGTCTTGGGACCACCAGACATTGCTATAGTGATTTGGAAATACTCTCCCTAACCAGAAAAAACAGTTGTTTGTAGTCAAAGGTAGAGCAAGTAAGAGTGAATCCTTCTGTTTAGACAGAAGTTGCTCTTTTTTACTAAGTAGTAAGTTGTTCTCACAGTTCATGGTGTAAATCTCTCCTCAAAGTACCTCCTGTGAGCTAGCAACAATTAAATACCTTTTTGACTATCAGCAACTTACTGCTTATCACTGCAAACCTAGTATGCACACTTCTGCTTTACATCTCTGAAGAGACGATATTTTTGTGTGGGTCTCATGTTTAGCTACTGGTAGAATCAGTGTAAATTTAAGGAAGCCATATTCTGATTACAGAATTATAGGATTTTACATGGATTGTGAAGACTAATTAGGTCATTGTATTGGTTAGGGCAAGCACTTTTGGGCTTTGTATTTTGTCAGTGCATACTTAGATACAAATGCCAGAAGATTTCTAAACATGATCACAACACAAATGAGGATGAGAAATGTAAACTTCGGCAGATGAAATATGCAGACTGAAAGCATGCATGAAAAGCACAGGTTTTTCAAACATAACAGCATGCAGAAAAAATTGTGATTTTAGAAACCTGACAGATGGTACTAGCATTAAATCACATTAAAATAAAGTAGTATATTTTGTTTTGAAAAGGAAGACTAGATTCCATGTTTGAAAATCTACCAAAATGTTTTTCTCATTTTTTGTTTTCTGAACGATTTATTAGCAGCTGCAAAGTAAGCAATGTTGTGTTGAAGAACCAGGCCTGATGTTTGTAAAATATATGCTTGTCTGTATGTGTTTGTGGGTTGTTCTTTTAAACTGTTAATGCATAGACATGAGATTCCCTTGGTTGCACAGTGATTAGACTGTTAGAGTGATGCTAAAGGAACAAAATGTTTTGACACCCGTTTAACTTTATGGCACCAATACTATTGCTGAAATGAATGGGAATACTCTTGCTCTTAAATTTCAGTAGGTGATGTGTTAGATTGTTCCTGAACTAATTCAGATGTTTTGAGGTCAAAAGGAGGCCTTCATTGACTTTGAGTGACTCAGTTTGTACCTCCAAATCCAGGTTATATGTGTGTGTGTGTGTGTGTGTGTATACTCATATATTCAGGGTGAGCGGGACAAAGAATATTTGGGAACGTTTAAGATTGTCTGGGACACTGGAATGGTATATGAGGGTTGACTGAAGTTGTGGCTGTCAGTAGGAACACTAGTTAAGGATCTTGATTCTGCTGCTTCACCATTAGGTCATGATGATTTGCAGCCTTTTGTGTATTACGTTTCTTGGCCTTCTAGTCTAGATATTAATTTGGCTTGTTCTGCAGCAGTTTGAAGGAGAATTATGTGAGCATGCAGGGAGGGAATTGTATGGTTACCAAAACTATAAAATATAACAACTTAGAATATTTACAGTAAGGAAAAACACCTGCATATCTGAACACTAATGTGAAAAAGTTTTCTCTGTATAGTAAAGGGGAAAAGGTAAGAAAACAGGGAGGGCTGTAAATGAAATTTAACAGTCTTAATACTGTGAAGAAACTATTCTTAAACAGATAGTCAATATTATCAGGGTCTGTAGATCTTCCTTTATCAATTCTGTGAACTATATCATAGACAATTAAGAATGTACTGTTTTGGAAATAGTAAGATTCGTATTACAGTGCAAAGTTTTGCAATGCAACTAAAAAAGGAGAAATGCTAGCCACCTGCAGTAGTAACTTTTAAAAGTCTAGAGGTACCTCATGATTTCCTGAGGACTCTCAACTTTTTATTCCCTAGTTAAGAATTGAATGATACAGGGGGGTGTGTGTGTGTGTGTGGTGTTTGCTTCTTAGGGTTTTTTATTATTATTTCATTTTTTGGCAGAAGATAATGTTAGAGTTACTGCCATTGTTTCTGTAAGGATTCCTAGAACTGCTTGGCTGGCCTTGTATGGCCTCATGATTTGGAACTAGTGAGGTGATTCAGAAATACCTGTTTTGAGTCAACCTTCCATGTGGTGTAATTCTGAGAAGCTTGCAGTGGTCAGAGGAGAAATTCTATTGATTTTGTGTATAGTTTCCTGGTTGAAAAGCCAAGATTTTTCCCTGTTTTCTAGCTCACCATACTCTGCTAACATGAAAAAACCCTACCACTGAGTCCTACTGGTTTCTTATTCAACTGGTTTCTTTTTGTGTAAAGTATGGTTTGAAACCAGTGTAGTGCTGTTTACTCTGTGGGCTTGCTTCTGACTTTTGCTCAACTAGAGGCAGTCTGACACTCCTATTCACAACTGGTGACTGATTCATTATACCTTCCCCAATCAACTTGGACTTCTTGTTATGTATAGCTACAAAATTCAATTGCATAGTTTCTTAAAAAAAAAAAAAAAAATCAAACTAAATGTTACAGTTACTGCCGAAGACAGTGGTAGCTGTTTGCATGCAGTTTGCCTGGGTTTAGATGAGTGTGAAAGTTAAGACAGTATCAAGTCTTTGTTACAAGCAGCTACACATAGTCAATTAGTTACCCATGAGGGTTAGATCTTTTTCTGAGTAAAATGGGATCAAGATGTCTTAGTGGTATTTGTCAGAGGAATAAATCAACAATTTCTATCAAACAATTATCAAATAATGCTGTACATTGAATAGATAACAGAACTAAATTGCTAGAACAAATCAAGGAATGCATATACCAGCTTTAAGGAATTTTTCTTCAAGATAAAGAAGAGGTGACATGCTTGTTTTGTGTTAACTTCTTTGTACAACGAGTGCAGATGAGACATCTATAATACCATGATAATTTCTTTTAGGATTTATGTAATTGTTCTGTAGCTGTCAGAAAGCAAGAAGGTTTGAGTGTTTTAGACACATAGATTAGTGCTGGTAATGTACTTTTAATGTAAGAACACTGTGCTTGGACTTTACATACCGTACGCCTCACACAGCATGTAGAAGAAATATTTTAAAGGTCTCTACATGTATGATGTGTTCCACCTTTCCTTGGAGAAAGGGCTAAAGACATTACCTTTGCTTTTATTGCCACTTTCCAGTCCCTAGTAAATTAATGTCTAGCATCACTTCCTTCTGTTCCAGTTCTTCATAACACCTCTCTGTTTAAAAAGTAATTAAGATCTAGTCTTCTATGTTTCTTTGGTAAATCTAGTCTGCTATGTTTCTTTGGTAAATAGTTTTCTGACTTGGTAGCTGACCATGCTGCAGATTGTGAGAGGAGCAAAGAAAGGAATGATACTTTTTTGCTTAACAGCCTTTTAAGTGAGTGTGCGTGTTCCAGGATTTCCCACAGGGGGAACAGTGAAGTGTAAGACACACTTCTGCATCTATGGTTAGGATTGTGGCATGGAAGTGTTCTGTAATAAGAAAGATCTGTTTCACAGTGAATCAAGAAATTTTTAGTTTGAAGTTTCAAAGTTGGGTGGAATGAAGGCAAAACCAAACAGGAGATGAAAGATCTTTTCATGCTGTACCAAAGTGGTGTATAGTTTGTCTGAAATTATACTTCACTGTAGGAAAATCTCTACCCCTCTTAAAAAGAATAACATTATTTAACTAGTAGTAGCCAAGCTAGAAAATCATACTAACAGAAATCTCATCTATCCTTCTTAAACAATCGGACTTCTCTGTCAAAGATAAATTTTACATTTCCATATAAATGTTATAAATTTCCTGTTGAAAGTTAATCTTACCAGAAATAATGAACTTTAAGGACAGATAAGAGATGACAGGATTGAAAGACAAACATCCTACTTCAAGGCTGCTGCTGATTTCTGTGCTTCTAAAAGGCATTGCTTTAATTGCTTTCCTGTGTAGGGTAGTGTGTTCCATTTTCATCAGGAAATGCAACAATTCAGTGTTCAATTTGATAACACATATGTGAATTTTTTTTTTTCAAGTGTGCCATTCGGCTTGTCCAGCTATATTAAAGGTTTATAGATGCCTTCCTTCATCCTCTTTTCCAAAATAATCTCTGATGTTTGTGGTCAAATGTACCATAAGTGTGTGTCCATAGTAGATTTTTTAGTTCATTAACACTGCTGAAATAATTTTATTTCTGCCAGACTGGGAAGTTGAAGCCATTTACACTTCAGGAGAGAAGAAACGTCATTTGGAACCAGACAGACTATTACAGTTTGACTTCGACTTTTGCTACTGAATCTACTGGAGGGTTTTTTTTTTGGGTGGGGGGGATCAATCTTTTTCTTTGCTATAAACTAAATAAAGTCATTTTTTTAAGTTTGTGAGGATAGCACTGTTTGTTTCTATTTTACAAAGAAAGGAGAAAATCAGAGAAACTATTTATCATCCTCAAATATTGACTTTAAATTAAGCAAAGGTGATTTTTAACTTAGTTTTTTATAAATTATTGGATAATGTGGTAAAAATACATATATGAAAGACCTCTCCATATCCTCTGAGATGACTATATGAACTATCTCAGAAGGCCGCATTGTGGTTATGTGACAAAATACAAAAACACCTCAGACATTTTACTCTCAGTCTTGTTTTTCTGAGTGATAGATAGCAGCCTTCCATCTCAGACCACTTCCTTCTTAGTTTTCCAACAAAATCAAATTGGATTTGACTTTTATTTCTGTCCGAGTAGACTACAGTTGAGATTGTTCTGGTGTTGAAATGTTTGGTCTAAGATTTTTTAAGGAAGCTTGTAGTATGTACTAAGTGGTTAGCAATACTCAAATTCTGACGTTGCTAAAATCATTTGAAGCAGACCATTCTACTCATGTAATTCACCTTTTGTCATTTTAGCGTGCTCATATTTCTGCTTTTGTGGAAGAGTTTTATGTTTGTGGTTAGTACTTGCTGCTAGGAGCAAAAGCATTCTTGCCTAGGTTTCTCCTAAGTGTTTACTTTTAAAATTTGGACTTTCTGAAAGACTCACAGCAGGTATACCAAGGGGGGTGATTTATTTCTGAAATACAGAAGCTCATTAGATACTCTTTAGTGCTTTTTGTAAGCTTAAAGGTCAGCAAGTGAAGACCCTACCCTACAGCAAACTGGAGAAACTTATAGTGTGTTTCTTGTAAGAAAGTCCTCCTTCAGCAGCTTCTCTGTGTTTAGCTATTTGTGCTTACCTCTAATCCGGGTTTTGACACTAGTGTGTATGTTAACTATTCTGAGATCAGGAAAAACTCTCGTAGTGAATTATGGCATATGGCTAAGTGGTTCATTAAAAGAATGAAATTTAAATTAAATTAAAAAGCCTATAAGAATCTGCATTCTACTTGTGAAGGAAGACAGCAACAGTAGATGAAGAATCAAATCTGATGGGCCCAACAAAACGGCATGAACTGAAAATTCAGTTCAGTAACTATAGATGAGATTTTTAGAATCTACTGTCAAGTTAATATGAAAACATTTTAACAAATGGTTTAGATCAAAATTTAATTTGTTTTCTGACACCCATTATGTTGTGAGATTATTTTCAAATTTCTGTTACGAAATAATGTGGCTTTTATAGTATCAAAGAGTAGTGGAAGTATACATGATTTAATATGGGCTAAAAAACTGCATTGTATTGGGATTTTGGGGGAGCATGTTTTTTCTGTAGTTGCAAAACAAACAGTGGAAGTTGTCCACCCAGATTAATTTCATGCTTTAATTTTAGAGCATAGCCTTATTCGCTGGATTTTGCTTTCAGAATTTTCTTCCCTGTATTCTTCAGAATAAGGGATAAATGAAAGCCACTGTGTAATACCCGTTGAAAGCTTACGTGATTTAACCAATCCTGGAGAGCAAGTTTTGTGATAAAAGTGTTGTTCTAGAATAGGCAATCTTCAAAACACCATATTTCGATCCATTTCATTTTATTCATAATGAAACGTGGATTGCTAGTTTTGTTTGGTAGAGGAAGATGAGCTTGTATGTATTTTCCACAGTTTGTTTTTTTTTCCCTAATTTTTGGGAGTTCTGTGCAGGCTATTATTTTTTTAAAATTATGAAGAAAATATATGATTAAAGTAAGTTCCGTGAGTAGCCATTGAGTTTTACAAATGATGATACTCAGTGCTTCACATTCTATTCTTTACATTCCTTCTCATTGTATCACATGATCATTAAAATGGTGTTTTTCTTGCTAGTTTGTTTATGTTAGCATCAGAATACTGAAAAATGCAATATTATTTCAAGTTTTATTTATTTCAAGTTTTCTGTCCTTGTCATCACGAGTTTGGATTTTGGGGAGCAAAGATGATACTTTACTGTTTTGGCCTCTAATGCTAATATAATCAAAGCATGAGTAAAAGACACTCTTAAATCAAGAGACCATTTTTCCTTTGGTTTTATGATTTATAATTGTTAGAGTGAACCTGTGTTCTTCACAGCCTAGTTTCTTTCCAAGATGTTGATATCTACTCCAGATTGTTCCCACTGCAATGTTATGTCTTTAGCAAATAATAGAGTCAAAAAATGGCCAAATATATTAGTATTTATCTGTGTGTTGTCAGAAAGGTATCCTGAGATCTGTTACCAATGTTATTGCTACTTTAATATTTTCTGTATAAATTATTATAATTAATAGTATTATTAATTTAATCTTAATATTTTAGAAGATATCAATAAAACAGTTTTACAAAGTTGAATGAGCAGCCTTTTGGATTTTACAGGTAATGATATTTCCTCATGCTCTCTATATTCAATGTGTCTTTTTATGATTTACAAATATTTTGCAATTTCATCTTTAGTTCTTATAAAGGACTTCTTACTGTGTTTTATATTTGTACCAGTTTAGATGTAGAAATGGATTTCTATTTCTTACAGACCTGCATTGTCTGAGATCTGTTAGCTGAATATTGACCTGTACATAATGAAAGAGTGGTGTACTACTTCCTCTACCATTCCAGACATTTCACATGAGACCTGTCTCTCTTTTTTTTTACAAGTGGTAGTAATACCTATTTCTTAAAATATCTTCCACTGATGAAGTTAAAATTATGTAAGTTTTTCCTCTTCCCAATTAGACAGAGAATGTTTATACATGACCTCAGGTCACCTGCATAGTTTTGGGGGTTTTTCCTGGTTTAGTTGTGAAGGGAATAGGTATTAAGAAAGGGAATGTGTCTAAGCATTTTTTTCACAGACTAGGGAACCCGTGTGCTTTTACATTCACCAGTAGGAAGGAGTATACAAAAAAAGGGAAGGATCATAGGCATTAAATGAGGTGGGAGTTGAGCCTTTATCAAATGGAGCTCTCTCGGGATTCAGACACAATATATTTAACAATTATCCTAAAAATACTTATGTAAAACCATAAGGTGCATATGTATCTAGTTATTTTTAATATAATAAATATATTAGTTATTTTTATATAATATATAATGTATATGCAATGTTTTTTAATCTTGTATGTACTTACAGAAAAACGAAATAATTGCATGTACACCTTATACTTTTATAACAGCGTTTTTAGGTAAATTGTTAAATACAATGTACATAAACATATGTTTTTATACACATCTCTGCCGTTACTTGTATATCCCATCTTCTGTCATATCACAGTCTGCTGATAAAAATTCAACAGACCGTTTAGGTTCTTTGGAATGAAAAGAAAGTAGAAACTCTCTGAAGAATCCTCCAGAAAGAACTGCTAACAAAAGTAGGCACAGTGGGTAAAAGGTAATACTTACGAGATTCAGTCCACTGCAATATTCCTTGTCTGAAAGACATATAAGATATCTTTTAAATGTGGCTTTATGTCTACGTTTTTCATCATTTCAGTCTTGGGCACTGAATATTGTAAACTGCTGATAATTTCTCTGAGACAGAGTGAGCTCTGCCAGCCGGGCAATCTGCATCCTGGTCTGTCATTCACACTTCAAATAAGCTGAATAATAAAATGGTGATGTTACTATGACTAAATGATCTAAAAGGTTTTGACCCTGAAACAAATGCCTTTTCTGTAGTTGTTTTTTAATTTTATTCTGATGATTTAAAGATGTATATGTAAATATATCTACATATCTCTATGAATATATCTATATAAATAAGTGTAGCTATGTGTAAAAATACAGTCTCACCACATACATACTCTAGGTGTCAACAAAATTTCTGGTTTAGTGTATGACTCAAGAGACATGCTGAAATAACCTTAAGGAAAAGTTGAAGTTGCCTTTTCAGTTCCCCGTTTATTAGAAGAACTGATTGAATTTGTGTGCTGGCACCATGACAGGAGAAAGTCATGCTAAAAATAATTTTTTTAATATTAAAAGGTCTGCAAGAATGTCAGGACAAAAAAGCATGAGTCAGTCAGGTAGGTTCTGCTGTCAAAATCCTGACTGATAATGACTCATTCTGATAATTCCTGCATCTTGCATTATAGATGTGTGGTGTACAGGTGTGGTGAAGACTGACACCCCATTGCAGAGTGGACATGTAAGTGTTTTCAGGTGGAGGAAATAAGAGTTCTGTTACAGGTCCATTTTCAAAGGAAGTAACTGTAGTGTTTTAGTACTTATCAGGATGTTGCCATGCCTTTTTCTGCTTAGAGGTGGTGATGTTTTTAATGTGAAGAACTGCAAACATCACTCAGGATCTAGAGAACTTGCCCCCTGTGAGGCAGTGGAGGGATCAGTCCATTTACCTCAGCTACTTAAAACATTACGGTTTGTTTAAATTTTTACTGGCCTTGCTGTGGAATACTGGGTATCTTAGATTCAGTGAGGATCAGGGCCCAATATTATGTCTATGATACTGAGACAGGAAAGAATCCCTTTTCGGGAAAGTATTTGTGTACATGTTTGCTCATGATGTGTTTCATTGCATATCCATTAATAAGCTGTAATTCACATCACTTCCACTGATTAACTGCAAAGTGTTGCCACAGGAGTAGACACCATTGCACTTGTGTACAGTTGGATATTGCTACAGAAAAGTAGCATATCTGTTGTGTGTGCTGGTGTTTTACTCTCTAACATAGACATTACTTCCAACATAATTTCGCAGTCCTCTGTTCCTTCTTTTCTATTATATCTTTTTTAATGTGCCTAATTTCCAAGTGATTTCAGTGTTTAAGGCCTCTTGAGCATCACTGTGAGTAAAAGGCAGGAACCAGTGAGGGCGACAGCAATGATTATGTAGTTAAAATACCACTTAAGAGAAAACAAAATATGAGGCAGGACAGTGTGTCAGCAGATTATTTTTTTAACTCTACCTCTGTAATAAAACAGTTGTGGGACGTTGAAACTAGGATAGAATTGTTGAACTAGTTTAAAGAATATTTAAAGAACTGGGAACATGTGTAATAATACTGCACACCAACAATTTCTATATGAGAGTCAAGAATGTAGGAATTATTGTAAACAGTTCGACCATGGTGAGTTGCTTTAAACTTTCTCTAAAGAGTCCGTGAATGAAGTTTCACATTTGCAGATTTATTCCCGTGGCAATTCTGTGCAGTGATCTGGATTACCATTATACAAATTGATTTTGAGTTTGAGAATTGAGTATCAGCATAAGATATGTATTTTTTTAAAGGAACTTCAGGAAGTCTTCTTTTCACCTGTTGGGGGTGGTTTAGAAAAAAGCATATAGTAGAACTTTTGAAGTTATTTGAGAAATGCTTGCATTTCAGTTAGCATTTATCTGTTGCTGGATACTAAATTCAGTTTGGACTGTTGAACAGAAGTGATTATTCAACTGCAGAAATAAAGGCAGCTTTATAGCTAAAAATGAACAAATTGATTACACAAAAAATGAACAAATTGATTACACCAATACATTCCAGTACATTAATGAATCCACAGAGAAGTCACAGGGTGAACTCTATATAGATAAATTCAAGCCATCCTCCAAAATTCATTGTAAGTTTCGGTACTTCAGTAAATGAGTATACATCTTTGTCCTAGATCCCAAGCAGTCTTTTGCACAAAGATTGGTGGAAGTTTGGACTGGAAGTTTGGGGCTTCCATTACACAACTTCAAATAAAATTGTTTGATGTGGAAGTGTCTGTGAGGTAGTGCAATAGATACGACATGACTAAATTCATGTATCTGGACTTCTATATTCTGGGCTTTTTAGATATGCTAAAAAGAGGAAAAAACCATTAAAAAAAGAAGAGGTGAATTAGGTAAAATGTAAAAATAGTGATTTGCATTTATTTGATAGTTAAAGGAGCTGATTTGCAAAAAAAGAAAAGTAATGCTTGAAGCAATTTATTATTTTTGGTTCCAGAGTCTTTAAAAAATGAAGAAACAATAGTCACGTGATTTGTGGAGATAGTCCTGGGTTCCACGGTGCTCATAACTAGAAAATAACTTGTGTGGTGGAGAATTTCTAACATATGGAAAGGTAACAGTGTGCATACGATGGACATCAAAAAGCGTGACAGGTATCTACAGGTACCTGGGCTCACAAGATCATCCTTTTGAGTTTTGTGTTCTGTTTAAGACACAAAGCATATCTACTTTTTTCTTCCCCTTGTCTTTTAAGCTATGACCTGCATGCATTTGTTTATACAAGCGTCATTAACCTCGTGCTGACAGCAGTGATGGATCATATGACAGAGGCTAGGTCTGAGGAATTCTGATTCTGGATAGCAAGGGATTAGAGATATATCAGCACTCCTGGCTAACAGGAAAAGTCCCAGATGACTGGAAGATCGTCAGTGTGATGCCCATCTGCAAGAAGGGCTGGAAGGAGGATCTTGGGAACTACAGGCCTTTCAGCCTGACCTCGGTGCCAGGGAAGATTATGGAGGGATTCTTCCTGAGTGTGCTCACTGGGAATGTGAAGGACAACCAGGGGATCAGGCCCAACCAGCATGGCTTCATGAAAGGCAGGTCCTGCTTGACCAACCTGATCTCCTTCTGTGACCAGGTGACCTGCCTAGTGGATGAAGGAAAGGCTGTGGATGTCATCTACCTGGACTTGAGTAAGGCCTTCAACACTGTTTCCCACAGCATCCTCCTGGAGAGACTAGCTGCTCATGGTTCGGATGGGTGTCCTCTTCACTGGATGAAGAATGGGCTGAATGGCCGAGTGCACAGAGTAGTGGTGAATGGAGTGGTGGCCGCTCCCAAGTGGTGTTCCCCAGGACTCAGTTTTGGGTCCGGTCTTGTTTAACATCTTTATCAATGATCTGGGTGAGGGGATTGAGTGCTCCCTCAGTAAGTTTGCAGGTGACAGCAAGTTGGAAGGGAGTGTTCATCTGCTCGAGGATAGGAGGGCTCCACAGAGGAATCTGGACAGGCTGGATTGATGGGCTGAGGTCAACTGCATGAGGTTTAACAAGGCTAAGTGCCGGGTCCTGCACTTCAGTCACAAAAACCCCATGCAATACCACAGGCTTGGGGAGGAGTGGCTGGAAATCTGCCCGGTGGAAAAGGACCTTGGAGTGTTGGTTGAAAATCAGGTGAATACGAGCCAGCAGTGTGCCCAGGTGGACAAGAAGGCCAACAACATCCTGGCTTGTATCGGGAATAGTGTGTCCAGCAGGAGTAGGGAGGTAATCGTGCCCCTGTACTTGGCACTGGTGAGGCTGCACCTTGAGTACTGTGTTCAGTTTTGGGCCCCTCACTACAAGAAGGACATTGAGGTGCTGGAGCATGTCCAGAGAAGGGCAACGAGGCTGGTGAGGGGTATAGAGAATAAGTCTTACGAGGTGTGGCTGAGGGAGCTGGGGCTGTTCAGTCTGGAGAAGAGGAGGCTGAGGGGAGACCTTACTGCTCTCTACAACTACCTGAAAGGAGGTTGTAGTGAGGCAGCTGTTCGTCTCTTCTGCCAGCTAACTAGCGATAGGATGAGATGCAATGGCCTCAAGATGCATCAGGAGAAGTTTAGATTAGATATTAAGAAAAATTTCTTTACTGAAAGAGTGGTCAGATATTGGAACAGGCTGCCTAGGCAAGTGGTGGAGTCACCAACCCTGGAGGTGGTTAAGAAACATGTAGATATGGCACTTCAGGACATGGTTTCACAGGCATGGTGGTGTTGGGTTGACGGTTGGACTCGATGGTCTGTTCCAACCTTAATGATTGTGTGATTCTGTGACATTGCTTGGAGTACATCCTTACATTTTTTCACTTAATCCAATTGTTTCTGTTATTGTAATTTAAAAATAAATAAATAAATAAATACGTCTTTCTCCTGTCAACAGTGTATCTTCTAGCACCTGAGGTGAGGAAGCAATACAAACTAACACATCATCTCAACAGCTGAATAAGTTTCTTCAGTAGAAAACCTCTTTTAAAATTGGTGGTGTGCTGTAGCATACAGAGTACTAAGGAAAGGAAATATTTAAATTTTTTTCTCATGACTTCCGACCTTTGAAATTAAAAGCACTTTCCCCACCCCCTCAGCTGCTGTTAACCCTCAGGAAAAATGAGTTGCATTTCTTGGCAGAAATTTGTTTTAAAAGCATTAAGATGATGCATCTATCTTCAAAATGCAATAATAGACACAGGAGAGTCTGAAACATTAGCCCA
This sequence comes from Opisthocomus hoazin, assembly GCF_030867145.1. NCBI lineage: Eukaryota > Metazoa > Chordata > Aves > Opisthocomiformes > Opisthocomidae > Opisthocomus > Opisthocomus hoazin. Next base: position 20,915,233 of record NC_134454.1, on the reverse strand, counting down.
GATTTAGACATGACCCCAAAATTTGTTTACCCTTTTTACATATGCTCCTGAAGTTATGCAGAAAATCCGTATTGTGTAGCTTTCTTCACACTTCTTTTTTCTGTTACACCACAGAAGTACAGTTGAAAAGTATTTTGAAAAAGTTTTCTGTTGACTAACAACAAGGTCTCTAAGTCATTCGCAACTGTATACTTCAAATGAGGCTTTTGAAAATATTGCAAAATTGGTTACAGCTGACTGCACACCCTGACAGTTGAAAATAAAACTCCCATACCAGTCATAATTAGAAATTCAATTTAGATTATGCACAGTGAGAGCAACAAAACATAGTTTCTTTCCGAAGAGGCGACAGTGCAGTCAGAACTGCTACAGCTGCCTTTCATGCACTGATAATTAAAAAAAGTCAAAACAAAATCCTTAACTGGAAAATACACACTTTCTTTATAATTACCTATTTCAAAGCTGTAATTGAGCATTTCATTATAAAGATGCTAATCAATCCGGAACAATACTCCTGGGACAACACACACATCCAGAGACATAATGGTTATAATAGAAATGCTGCAGAAACTTTACCGCGTTATGATTAGTAGCTCAAACATTTCTGTTGTGAAAGATGAAACTCCCACAAGGTGTGTTGCAGTGTTCTGTGTAGAACTTCAGGCTCATCTTCTAGATTTTAGATATATTGAAAAAACAGGTACTTTGTCATCAGTATAAAGAAGTAGAATCCATTCATTTAGAAAAATAAATAAGGTTTCTTGTGTCTAGGCAGATTCTTAGGTGAAACGAATGACTGAGTAAAGGAAACCGAAAGAGGAATTGTCTTTCTAGATTATCACGGGTTTTTTAAAAAAAAAAAAAATTCTGAAGTATCATTATTTGGAGCTTCCTCGGGAATTTTCTGTTGAGATTTTATCTCTGTGGGACAGTGCTAAGACTCCATCAGGAGTGGCAGAGTCCTGAATAACCACTGCTATTTACAGCCCTCTTTCATCGTGTAATGTGCACAGCTTTGGGGTTTTCTTAAAAAACTGGCAGCCAGAGTATTGTGGCTATTGAGACAGTGCTTCGTGTGGAGTTTGATACCTCTGTCGCATGGGTGGCATCTTTCTGGAGAGGGAGCACAGTAACTTTTGTCTGCCTGTGTTTGGGAAACAGTCTTGTGGTAACACGGAAGCTGATGATGTTAATAACAGAGGATTCCATAAAATTACATAGCACATTTCCTGCAAGTATTGTAAATAGTTTTGTGTCGTGTTCTAATGAGAGATTTAATGCAAGCTGAATCTTTGAAAGTTTTGAAATATTTTTATGGGACTGTCTGAAGGGTTAAAGTTTCTGTGTGCTTTCTTACAGGATACTGGCTTTTGTGATCACAGCATATGGTGTTTCGCACTTTCTTATTTGTTACAAAGCACCAGGGTAAAATTCTGAAATGTTTTTTGGTAGCCACCTGCATGAACTCTTAATATTTCATTAGTTCTGGCTAAATAGAAAACAGTGTGTAGTTGAAGGTTAGCCTCTTTCTTTAGTTTGAATGTCATAGCAGTACGTTCACAGACTGCTGCTTTCCAGCTAGAAATGAATAAGCAGAAAGCAGACGGAAAAAGCGGAAGTCCTGGAAGTTGCTGTATGTAGGGTGTGTGTCTGAAAGGCAGCTAGTTGTCTCTTCTGTCTTTTGATACAAATTTGAACTCTGCCAGTCTATACTTCTTGTGATTGTATGTGTGTGTGTGAACACGTGTATGTGCTTACAACTTCTTGCTGTAAGGATATTGTGCTTTGCTGGTCGTTATATGCCTTGCTTTGTCTTAAGTCTGTATTTTTTTGTTCCTTCTGATGCTCAGATTAACAAAGACTCTGAAACTCTGAATGACTGAGAGCTCTGATCTAAAATGCCATCTTTTCTGTTTTTTCAGCTATGTATTTTTTATAAAAGGTGATAAACATAATTAGGGTAATAACCTCCCTTCTGTTTCCTGTCTTCAGTCCAGTTTCCTTCTTACAACTTTTGACTGTTCGTTTAGAAGACAGACTATCAATGGTGCCTGCATATTTTGGCTATTATTTGAAGAAGGAAGAGATAACAGATTGCCTGTTTCAGAAACTGTGTCATGTTCATACTAGTGAGAGAGGTGATTGAGCATATACATAAGCCAGTAGTAGGCAGGAAGTCCTTTAGCAGGATGGAACTTCTCCAGTATATGGGGAGGAAAACAATTGTTGCAAAGTATGGGGTTACCTGTTAATATTGTTGTGGACATGCGTACCCTGTCCATATCACAATATGTTATTGATATCTGTGTGTTCTGGTTTGGCTGCGGCCAGCAACAAAAGCGCCACGCGGCTGCCCCTCCCCCCACCGCGGTGCGGAGGAGAATGGAAAGAAACAGGCAGAAACCGGAGGGTCGGGATAAGGGCAGTTTAACAGAACAGCAAACAAAGGCAACAGCAACAACAACGGTACAGATAAGGGGAAAACACAACACAAACCGCACAGCCCAGAGAGCCGCTCTCCCGAACCGCCTCCGCCTGCGCTCCCGAGCCGCAAGTGAGTTCTCGCCGCCCCGCTTCCCCCCACCGGAACCCAGCATGACGGCACATGGTATGGAATACCCTGCTCCGTTTGGCCAGGTTGGGGTCAGGCTGCCCAGCTGTGTCCCTTCCTGGATTCCGGTGAAAATTAACCCTGTCCTGGCCAAACCCAGGACATTATCCACCACCTATTCCATACCATCTACGTCATGCCCAGGTCCCCCAGTGTCCAGTTGATCACCACCACTTCTCCTGTCTCGAGATATCATTCCCTTAGTCTATGGATCATCACTCTAAACTGTCCGTTGAGTTCATTTAATCCATTACTTTGGGCTCCATCTGTCATAATGGTCTTCCGTGGCAGGAGAGGTGATGTGTGGTGATGGGCGGTCACTTGCTGCATCCGGAGCTCACGGCTGATGTATCTGGTGCGGCCCATGCCCACAGTCTGCAGGAGATGTTGATCTTGATGAAGTTGCTGGATGCCAGTTGTTGAAAACCAGGTCCATTCCCATCATTGCTGTGCTCTGCTAGGTTTTTATCAAAAAATCCATCCTTCTTTAATCTGGACGATTCTTACTATGATACTACTGATATAACATATAACAATTATAACAGTGGTAACAGAGAGTGATAGGGTTATTTAACAATTAACTTTAAGGTTTCCAGCCATCTGGTGATGGCCTCCACCACTGTGAGCACATAGCGCTTGCCTTGGCGGGTTTGTGGCAGTGTGATGTAGTCAATTTGCCAAGCCTCCCCGTATTTATATTTTAGCCATCGTCCTCCATACCACTGAGGCTTTACCCGCTCAGCTTGCTTGATTGCAGCGCGTGTTTCACATTCATGGATAACCTGTGCGATGGTGTCCATGGTCAAGTCCCCACCTCAGTCACGAGCCCATCGGTATGTCGCGTCTCTTCCTTGGTGGCCTGAGGTGTCATGAGCCCACCGAGCTATAAAGAGTTCACCCCTATGTTGGCAGTCCAGACCCACCTAAGCCACTTCAATCTTTGCAGCCTGATCCACCTGGTGGTTGTTTTGGTGTTCCTCAGTGGCCCGACTCTTAGGGATGTGGGCATCCATGTGACACACTTTTACAACCAACTGCTCCAGACGGGCAACAATATCTTGCCAGAATGGGGCAGCCCAGATAGGTTTGCCTCTGCGCTGCCAGTTGTTCTTCTTCCATTGCTGCAGCCACCCCCACAAGGCATTGGCCACCATCCAGGAGTTGGTGTAAAGACAGAGCACTGGCCACTGCTCTCGACTGGCAATGTCTAAAGCCAGCTGGATGGCTTTCACCTCTGCAAACTGGCTGGACTCACCTTCTCCCTCGGCAGTTTCCGTGACTTGTCGTGTAGGGCTCCATACAGCAGCCTTCCACCTCCGCTGCTTTCCCACAATGCGACAGGACCCATCCATGAACAGGGCATACTGTTTCTCATCTTCTGGCAGCTTGTTATACAGTGGGGCCTGTTTAGCACGTGTCACCTCCTCTGGCGATGCTCCAAAATCTTTGCCTTCTGGCCAGTCCATGATTACCTCCAGAATTCCTGGGCGACTGGGGTTTCCCATTCGAGCGCCCTGGGTGATCAGCACGACCCTCTTACTCCACGTAGCATCGGTGGCATGATGCGTAGAGGGGACCCTCTCTTTGAACATCCAGCCCAGGACCGGCAATCGTGGAGCCAGGAGAAGCTGTGCTTCAGTGCCGACCACTTCTGAAGCAGCTCAAACACCTTCATACGCTGCCAGAATCTCTTTTTCAGTGGGAGTATAGCGGGCCTCGGATCCTTTGTATCCCCAGCTCCAAAACCCCAGAGGTCGACCTCGAGTCTCCCCTGGTGCTTTCTGCCAGAGACTCCAGGTTGGGCCATTCTCCCCGGCTGAGCAGTACAGCACGTTTTTAATATCTTACCCTGACCGGACTGGACCAAGGGCTATGGCATGAACTATCTCCCGTTTAATCTGTTCAAATGCCAGTCGTTGCTCAGGGCCCCATTCAAAATCATTCTTCTTCCGGGTCACGTTGTACAGAGGACTTAGAATCTGGCTGTAATTTGGGATGTGCATCCTCCAAAAACCCACAACACCTAAGAAGGCTTGGGCTTCCTTTTTTCTGGTTGGTGGAGACATAGCTGCTATTTTGTTGATGACATCCATTGGGATTTGATGGCGCCCATCCTGCCATTTTATTCCCAAAAAAATGGATCTCTTGCGCAGGTCCTTTGACTTTACTTCGCTTAATGGCAAAACCGGCTTTCAGAAGGATCTGAACTATTTTCTCCCCTTTCTCAAAAACTTCCTCCGTGGTGTCACCCCATACAATGATGTCATCGATGTACTGCAGATGTTCTGGAGCTTCACCTCACCCTTTTCCAGTGCAGTCTGGATTAGTCCATGGCAAATGGTGGGACTGTGTTTCCACCCCTGGGGCAGTCGATTCCAGGTGTACTGGATGCCCCTCCAGGTGAAAGCAAACTGTGGCCTGCACTCTGCTGCCAAAGGGATGGAGAAGAATGCATTACCGATGTCAATTGTAGCGTACCACTTGGCTGCCTTTGACTCCAGCTGATACTGAAGTTCTAGCACGTCTGGCACGGCAGCACTCAGCGGTGGTGTGACTTCATTCAGGCCACGGTAGTCTATTGTCAGTCTCCACTCTCAGTAGATTTTCTCACTGGCCATATGGGACTATTAAAGGGTGAGCGAGTTTTGCTGATCACTCCTTGACTCTCCAGGTGGTGGATCAGCTGATGAATGGGGAGAAGGAAGTCTCGGTTGGTACGATACTGTCGCCGGTGCACTGTTGTGGTCGCGATTGGCACCTGTTGTTCTTCAAACCCTCAGCAACCCCACAACGGAAGGATCCTCCGAGAGACCAGGCAAAATGGACAGCTGTTTAATTTCTTCCATCCCCAAAGCAGCTATGCCAAAAGCCCACGGATACCCCTTTGGGTCCTTGATATACCCTCTCCTAAGATAGTCTATCCCAAGGATGCACGGAGCCTCGGGGCCAGTTACAATGGGGTGCTTCTGCCAGTCCTGCCCAGTGAGGCTCACTTCAGCTTCCAATACACTCAGCTCTTGGGACCCCACTGTCACTCCAATAGCAATTGACAGTTATGTTAGACATTATCATCTTGTTGCTAAGGCCAGTGTATTTGGAAGAATAAAGTCACTATTAGTTTTTCTTCAATATCAGCCCAAAGTGATGAGTGCTTGTGAGGCTAGCACAGGACTGAAATTTGAAGAGTGAAACATTTCCTGTGAAGGATGTAAAACCAGTCAATATGTGGAATATTCTTAATATGGAGTATACATAATGCATTTTAGTCTGTTCTAGCAGTCTGTAACAGAGATATAAGAGGATGAACCACAAGTTTTAACAGGGATTTCTTTTTATTGTAACATTCTTGCAGCTAAGGCATTTGAGTGCCAAGTTGCCTGGACAGAACAATGTGAATGAAAGTTCTGGATATCGAAGCTGCACCACGTCAAAGCACAGAGAAATTCTTAACCTTAAAAATGAGAAATGACTGCATGTTTACTGGCTAATGCTTTGCATAATCTCTGACTGTTAGATTGTTAAAACAGTAATTGGTATTATGATGGAAATCTTTTGTTGTTCTCAGTTTGCTTTCACCAAACCAAATACAGGAGGTATGTGGGGATGTCACATTTCTGCTTCTCACTTTCCATTTGAAGGGGATTGAGGTCTAGGTTGTGTAAAGCACCTGAAATGCTACTTGAAGTGGACATCGTAAGCCACTCATTTCACTAATTGCAGATAAAGCTATTGTTTTTAATGTGATTTGTGAAGAAAAACACATTTTGAACCACTTTGTCTGGCCCTGCTGATGATTTTACTATTTTGTTTGGTTTCAAAAGTGGCTTGTCAACATCAGGACATTAGTCTGGTATCTGGAAGTGTACCAAGTGGTACTTTCCTTAGTAAGGAAGCTTCCACCAGGAAGACATCTTTAGGCTTTTGTTGACTTTTAACACTTCTTCAGAGTTCCAAATACTAATTTTACTTTTTTTGAGTGTGATAAAAAGTGTTACGTGTTACAAAGACATTTTGTAGTTCTCATCATCTTTTTTCCAAAAGAGGAACTGTGGACAACTGTGTGCCGTTATGCCGTATCTTAGTATGGGAAATGCCTAGTGCTTTTATTGCTTCAGGAAGTTTTTGTACTTTATTATCAAATCATTTTATAATGCCAACTACTGTTGAAAAATAACCATTTCAGCTCTCCATCTCTTCCTCTAATACGATTGTATTGCCATCAGCAATGTTATAATAAAGTGCAGTCAGGCTAAACTAGTTGCAGCTGGATTATTGTCCTGTGTGTACTGCAAATTCACTGTCTCAGTCAGTCATGCCTCAATCTGATTAGCAACAAGTATATTGGGTAGTATTGAAACAAAACTATAAAGTGAAAAGGAAAAGAAAAGCCATAAAGGGAGAAATTGCAGCGTAATATAATAGAGAAAAGGTGCCTTGCAATGTTGAAGTCAGATTTGACCTGTTAGCTCCAGACTTGCAAATGTATTTCTAGCTTTTATTTTAGTACCTGCAGTACTCAGTATGCTTCAGCTGTGCCTGATCCTAAAGGCAAGGCCCAACCTGAATGTATCACAGTTTCACCGAAAAGGTGAAATTCTGAAACAGAGCTGTCTGTTTAGATATAAGCAGTGTTAGTAAGCCTATGTCTTGCTCATGGCAGTGGAGCTATAGGATCATTCTCATTGCTATGTTGTCCAAATAACTTGCTCTGGGGGGAAGCAAGCCACTAAAAGATGCTGACTGACAGTAACTGTGGTGCCAGAATTCAGCTGCTCATCATCCCGTCTACCTGTTCTCCTTAGGAGTGGTGCTTTTCTGTAAGACTGCTGGGACCCTGTGCTTGAAAGCTGGTTTTGGAGACCTTTGTCCTGGGAGTCGTCTGATGAGTGTGTGGTATATGGTGCAATGGCTTTATGAACATTTTGGTGTGTGACTCACATGCTCATAGGTTTAGCCTATCCTAAAAAGTGATAGCTGCACAGCACCAGTGTTGTTCAAGTAATGCAACGGACAGCAAAAGAAGACGTTAACAAACTGCCTATGGAAAATAGCCTAGTATAAGGGGTTTGTTTTTTCATGTTTTGTTCTTTTGAGAAAAAGACCAAGGCAAAAATCATTCTGTAAATGTTTTTGCATAAAAATAGTCGTTGTCGTTGTTCTTAAACCAGTCTTTGGAAGTAAACAATCCATAGAATTCTAGGATCATTTAGATTGGAAAAGACCTTTAAGATCACCAAGTTCAACTGTAAACCTAGCACTGCAAAATCCACCACTAAACCATGTCCTTATGTGCCACATCTACACATCTTTTAAATATGTCTGGGGATGGTGACTCAACCACTTCCCTGGGCAGCCTGATGCAATTGTTGATAACATTTTCAGGGAATAAATTTTTCCCAGTATCCAGTCTAAGCCTCCCCAAGGTGCAACGTGAGGCCATTTCCTCTTGTCCTATCACTTGTCACTTGGGAGAAGGAGACTGACGCTCACGTCACTAAAACTCGTTTCAGGTAGTTGTGGAGAGCGGTAAGGTCTCCTGTGAGCCTCCAGACTGAACAACCTCAGTTCCCTCAGCCGCTCCTCATAAGACTTGTTCTCGAGACGCTTCACTGGCTTCATTGCTCTTCTTTGGACATGTCCAACACCTCAATGTGTTTCTTGCAGCCCCAAATTGAACACAATATTCGAGGTGCAGCTTCACCAGTGCCGAGTACAGGCCTGTTGATAGAAGTTAGATGAGCTGTTTTCTAGGCTAGTGTTTACCTTTTCTAAATGCAGAAAACCAGATATTCTACAAACTTTGTTATGGATTCCACTGTTTCTCTTTCTCCCTTCCTCCCTTTCTTTTCATCTTTATTTTTTTCCCTCATTTTTTTTTGAATAGGAGTCACAACAGAGTTTGCTTTCTTTAATTTCTAATATGAGCAAAGTCAGATCTGGACTATTTCAGGGTAACTATAGCTAAGTATTTTAAAGGGTTCTTGGTTGACAGGAGTCAAGACCTGGGGTACTAGCAGAGTTCGTGTTTTTCAGGCAAGAAGTCAATCTTAGTAGAAGATATTTCATTTGTCCACTTAACCTGTTATCTGTGGCTTTGTAACATGGTTTAAATTCTTAGTATATATTCTCAAGAATGTTTCACTTTACTATGCACTGACACATAATATTATGTTTTTCTCCTCTAGCAAGACTATTTTCACCTCATCAATTCAGCCATTGCTAGCACAATGTTTTTTTTCTCGATCCATTGTTTGGGAGGCACAGAGCTGAGAACGCTGAATGCTGTAGTGAATTGTTTCTGCACCATGAATAAGTTCTTATAATCTGCAGAGGTGACTAAGATGGCAGAAGTTTGTAAGCGTGGAGATAGGTCACAACTTACAAATTGGTATTTCAGTTCATGATTTAGAATGTGAGTAAAGAAAGATGTGTAAAGATCAGGCAGGGCAGGGTTTTTTGTGTATGGTATAAGATTACGTATGAACATCAGTATTTCTGTAAGTAAACAATGACAAACTTCTGAACAACTTTCTATGTGAGAAAAACATCCCTGTGATGTGATTTTAATGTACTTTGCTGTCATTGAATCAATTTATTCACTAAATTAATTTCATTTATCTGTTTCCTTTATTTCTTTGGTTATTGAAAATGCATTTTCTGTTTTGCATTGTAAGAGAAGAATCCTTGCTGAAGTCCAAAATAGAATTACAATGTAGAATCAGATTGAGTATATTATGTTTTTTAATATAAGCGAAATTCCACCTATCACTGCAGCTTGGTGGTGCTTTTATTCAGGGGTGCCCAGTGACAGGACAAGGGGCAATGGGCACAAACTGAAGCACAGGAAGTTCCGTCTGAACATGAGGAAGAACTTCTTCCGTCTGAGGGTGACGGAGCACTGGAACAGGCTGCCCAGGGAGGTTGTGGAGTCTCCTTCTCTGGAGATATTCAAGACCCGCCTGGACAAGGTCCTGTGCAGCCTGCTGTAGGTGACCCTGCTTCGGCAGGAGGGTTGGACTAGATGACCCACAGAGGTCCCTTCCAACCCTGAACATTCTGTGATTCTGTGATTCTGTGAAAGGCCTGCTTGAGATCACAAACCTGCAGTTCCAGAGTGGGTGCTCACTTGCATTGGAATAACCATAATAGAGAAATTTAGGAATGAGAGAGGAGCACTGAGGTGTGTTGTTACCCAGGGACTGATAAGGCTAAGCTTTGAAACACTTGACACATCTGTCTTAAATGTCCTTCATCGTGTGCTTGCATTTTAGCTTTTTTAAGAGTGAAGCATGAAATTTCTCCAGGAGATCAACTATGAAAACTTCTATGAAGTTTAATCAGTAAAAGAGCAAGCTAAACGTAGAACTTCTGACAGTTTCCCTCATTGCTTTGGAAAATATATTTAGTTCCCTTTAAAAAACATTGTTTTACTCAGAGGTATTTCTAAATTGATTTTGGTGAAACAGCTTTTGAGCATTAATTTTATGGATTTTTTTCCTATTCTTTGTAGTAATGATTCAGCTGTCAGTCAAGTTTTTGCAGCCAAGATTTGTCTGTGAAATCTGTTTATTTTCTTCTTTAAGGAGGGATCTTGGCTGATATGCAAAGATGTGAAGTATTGGCACTTCTTCCTTGACTTTGTTCTTGTAAAGTTTCAAATTTCTTGTTTGTGTCTCTTCACTTGCCTATGTATGATATTAGAAATCTGTGGCTAGAGAATGGATGTAATTTAGGATTGTGGGTGGGATGAGTGAAGTGTAGAAACAGAATGTCAGCACAGTCTTCTGTTTAAATCTTTGCCTGCCACTTGTTCTTAGAGAAACACTGTTTTTTTAAAAAAATGTAAGTTGTAGCCAGTTGTTTTCCCATAAGTCCTTGAAGCAGACCAGAGATTGCCATGTACTAAAATCCTATCCCTGAACAATTTCAAACTTCAGAAAAGTTGAACTAGAAATCCTGGTTGTGTAATAGCACAAATGAGCTCTCGTATCTTCACATTCCTGTATTCCTGTTTTTTTTCCTATATGGCTCCCTACATCTACAATGACTTCTTTTTGTCTCTGTTGAAGTCTCCTCTGAGAGCTCTTCCCTGCTGTGCTAAATTTCTGTGTTGAGTTATCAAGCATTTACATGTACATGCAGGCATGGAAAAGCAAGCAGATAAATAAAATTAGTATTTACTTTTTTTTGTTTGTTTGTTTTTTGTTCTAATATTTGCCTTCAGGTAAGCGTTTTCTGTAACTTTAACTGTCTTGAAGCAGGGACCATCTCCTCCTGAGTGCGATGTTAGCACCTGGAAGGTTATTTTTGTTGCTAAGGTAAGCAGACTGCAGGGAAGTGGTTCAGTGTTCAGACGTTTCATTCACCCAGTTGATCCTTTTGAAGATAATTGGTGCATGTCCCCGTGCCCAGGTGCTCTCATGTGCCATGCCGCAGCTGCGAATTCTTTTGTGTCTCTGCATTGAACACTCTCCACTTTTACTGATCTTGTTGATAGATACCACTGATCGGGGAAAATCTACCCTCATGCTTACATATGTGCTAATGATAGCTATATTACCTAGTTCCACCCTTTGCTTTTCACTTTTGTATTAACAATTTGTTTATCTGGGGAAAGAGACCAAAATACCTGTTGTGGAAGAAATTATTCATAGGTAGCTCTTCAGAGATGTTGTGAGAGTAATTTTTGATTATGCAGTTATGCAGTGCTTATCCTAAAATAAACCAAGCTTTTATTAAAGCTTCACAGAGAGAGTTTTTTTCTGAGTAACTGTTGATCTTTCTGTAGCTATTGTGATCAGTTTCCCAAAAAGGAGAAGCCCCATCTTTCTGTTGTGACGCATTGTAAATATTGGAACAGGGTCTGCTAAGAGAGTGCTTCACTCTCGATTCATTCTGTGAGACAAATGTTGGCCCTCTGAGGAGGAGGCTAGTATAACCTGATGCTGCAAATGCTGTTTGTGTTTTCACTGTCCCTGGTACTGCACTCCGGTTGTAACAGACCGTTGTCAGGAGGAAACAGAAAAGGGAAGAAACTACTTTACTTAAGAATTAATAATGCATTAGATGGACATTTTACTTTGAAATTATGAAGGTGGCTCGATTTGGAGGTTAATACTTGTGTGATAATTGCCTTTAGTCCTTGTAAGGAATTGCATCTCTATGTTAGCTTTCACAAATAAGCGAAGTATAGATCTGCATACCAGAGGATTATCATTCACAAGATTGGTACAATTGTCAGTAGCAGGGTCCCTGGCAGAAGCTAGGGTTTTTTTAGGTAAAGCTGAGGCAGACTTCTGTAGATAGTCTAGTGTTCTCAGCCCATTGTCTGCATGCCTCCACTAACAGTATATCTTCAACTCACTTGAAAGAAGAAGAACCCACCTGCCATTTTTAATCAAGTGCTTCTGCTTACTTGACCTAGAGTAGTAGAAGTTAGCTGTGGAGGCATAAGCACATGAAGAGAGAAAACAACAGGCAAAAGGGCTCCTGGAAGCTGTAGTGTGTTCATCAGGTTAGATAAGCCATAGTACTTGGAAGCAGCAAAGAAAGGAGGTACCGAGGGCTTTGGTTTTTATGTTCTGAGTGATAATGAATATCACCTTCAAAACAGAGACAATGAGTGCAGTATTCCTAAGTGCCTGTACGTGCATTTAGAGTGAGAAAATTGAATGGGGTTTCTAATTTAACACACAGCCCCCCCCCCCCCCCCCCTTTCCTTTTTCTTCTCAGCCTTTTATTTGCCAGGTTTTGTGATCCATTGGTTCATTTGCAGACGGCTTGTAGAGGGTAAATGCATATTCACGTATCAGGATCACGAGATTTTTAGAATTCCCCTTTTTTCTCTTAGCAGATAAGAATATTTTTTCTGTTAGATACCACATTTAATATTTTGGTGGGAGTGTTTGGAATGTGTGAAAATAATCCTCAGTGCCCATTAAAAAACAGTTGCATAAAACAAGCACCTTTGTGATCACTTTTTTTCCCCTTCTCTTATTAATTATCAGCATTGTTTCCTCTCCACTTCCTCCCCTGCTAAAGGGAGCAGTTTATGGTTCAGACAATAATCTTAGTACCTGTCACATTTCTGCTGTTCACCTTCACATGTCAGATAGTGTGTTTGCATGCCAATAAAAAGATAAAAAGTGAGTTGCCTTTGCAGATGGTTCAGGGCTCCCTTGTAACTCGTGCGGTGTAGAAGAAGCAAAATCAAAATCACCGCTTCCTCGAAAGCACATTTCTTACATCTCCGTCTTCGTGATAACATTGGAATCATTATCAGAGCAGTTGGCTCTGATACGCTTGCACAAATGCAAATTGAGTCCGACAGGACTTATGTCTCATGGACTCTGCTGTCATTTGAAATGGTGGCATGAGGTTGGTAGCGATGAAAGGGGGTAGTTGGTGCCTTCAGCATTTTGCCTGTGAAGATTCCTTAGGTTTGTATTTTTTGATGGCTGATTCAAAAGATAGTTCTACAAAAGAGATTCATAACAGCCCTAGATTGCTAACAGCTGCTCATGTCTTTTCTTCCTTGAGTAGATTCTGTGAGCATCATACTGTACTGTAAAATGGGCTCTTTATACCACCCACAAATCTGTAAGATCTATCTAGTGGAATGGTAATTAGTATAATTTTTTTTCTCTACCCTTTTGGTTTTTATCTTCACTGCGTGGAAACCACTCTTGTGCTAATGAAAAAGATAGTATCAAGCTTGCCAAAGTTTGTGTGTTGCAGACCCTTCGAAAAGTGAAATTACATTTCAGTGTTGTTTCAGTGACAACGTCAGGCTATTTGGGGATATCTTTAGTATTTCCTGTGAGAGTGAAAAATATTTTTATATTTCTTAATTTCTGTTATCACTCAGGTGGGGTAAATCTGGACTTGAATGAGACACTCCTTTTTGAAGTCAGGTACTTGAGCTGTAGTGCTCCCAGTGTATCATATTCAAGTACACATCATAATAAATGAGATGGATTGAATTGGAATCTCAGCCCTTTATTCAGTGCTGTTTTTCTGTTATGCATAATTCAGATTTGTACAGGAAATCACAGCAGGAATTTTAACCTTTGAGAGTTGTTGAACTGTGCAATATGCTGTCATTTGATGTCTAGCTTTAAGAACATCTCACAAAGCAGATTTTGCTGTTACTCTTACCAGATGCCAAGGCATCAGCTCCCAGTATGCTGCTTGCAAGTGGATTTTTGATTCTCGATACAGAATCCACTTTGATTCCCTTCTTACAACACGAGTATTCCAGTGATGTGTTATACTTACACTTCATTAACAAAGACAGTTCTTGTGAATCAGAAGGTGCTGCTGAATAGAACAAAAGATCCAGGGTGTGACATATGCTTGATTGTGGTGGAAAAAGTGCAGTGAGAAAGATGTTGGAGCAGTGCTAACATATACTGTACCGTGAGTCTTCTGGTACATGCCAGTAGCCTGAAATGAATCATATTTCCTTTTCTTCCTTACACTTTTGCCTTTCAGGATTGTTTTGACTCAAATTGTGAATGTGTAGGAAAAAAAACAGAAAATCTCTGCCCTATTCATGCTAACTGTGTTTTTCTCTTTTTCTTATCTGTTCTACAGGCTCTGAAAATACTTCATCTGAAATTTCAGGCCGGACAGACTCGCAGTGGCTTCTAAGCCAGTGAGAACAAGGCTGCCAAAGCATGCTGGTGCCAAGCTGTCGGATGATGCGCGTAGTCAGGCCCGTGGTGGTGCTCCTGTGCTTGCTACTCTATGCTGATGCTGAAAGTAAGCTTGTTATTCATTTGTGCCACGTCTTGGCCATGATGAACAGTTTTGTTTTCAGCTGGTGATTACTAAGGGTCTCGGAATGAATCTGCTTTTGAGTAACTGTTAAAACACTGCGAAATCCTCTCTAGATCACAGCTAGTATTTGAAAGAAATTATTTATGCAACTTCCTGAGTATTTTTCTTCTTAATGCCCCTTTTCTTAAGCAACTAATGGTTCCCACTGAGGTGGTGGAGGCCATTGTCACAAAGTTACATAGTCAAAACAAAGACCAACCTTGCTTACCAGACATCAGTCAAATCCCTTAAAGACATCTGTCGTTCTTTCAATATTTCATTTTTAACTTTGGTTTTAAAAAATTAAAAAAAAAAAAAAAAAAGGCATTGCCCCCCAAGTACTATCCAGTCCAATTAAAATTCCAGACCCTTTGGAACTGCCACAACAGCTGTTCTGATGTATTATACCAGACAGCTGTCGCAGAGTACAGTATCCAAACAAATCAAGCAGAACTGATAACTTAGTGGCTGCCCTAGATGTGTGACAATTCAGTGAGGAAAGGCACCTATGTTTACTTGTATTGAGGGGAGACTGTGAGATTTTGGTCAATTAGTTTACCTATTAATGAGAAGATAATATCTTCTTTTTAATTAGGAAATCATTAGGTCTGCCTTGTTTACATGTGTTCCTTCTCCCAGCTGTCCCGTGACTTCTTGCAGAAATAAGGTGCAAATAAGTAAAGCCATTTGCTTTCCTCCTGTTGAGCTGCGGGTTTACTTCAAAGTGACTGTTACATTTTCTGCAAGCTGGCTGCTAACTTTCACTTGATTGAGGGATATATTCCTGTTGAATCTTCCGGACTGTGTAGACACATCACCAATCAATAACTTTGTTCCGGCTCTGAGTTTTGGAGACTTCTGCGTTTTTCACACTTCTGTGTAAAACAAAGGAGCAGTTCAATTAAGGAGGAACACACAAGAATAAAAACAGTGTCAGTAAGGTTGGATAAATCAGTTCTCAGTAGATGCATATTGAAGAATTCCTTATCAATCCACTTACCACCTGCACTCCAGGTATCCTAAATTACAACAATAAAAGAGCTACAAAATCTTTCCACTTCCATGTGTAATAAGACTTCCTTCATGTAACTGTAGCTCTATGGAAGTGAAGTAAATAAAAAAAAAAAAAAAAAAAGGATAAAACCTACATGTTTGTCAAGTACTGACAGCTGAGATTCTTTGGCCCGTTTCCAAGTACAGAATGACCAGCTGGGATGATTGTGTCTAAGGTCAAGCCAAGGACATTTTAATACTTTAGCCAGCAAATAATTAATTGGGAAGTGGACCTGTATGTTACATGTTTCTACAGTTGTAGTATATCACCTATTTTAAAAGTAAATTCTGTGCTTAGCAAACACAGATTTTTAGAATCTGGTATACCTTTTCTGCTTCAGATGATGGAATGTCCAACCGCCTCTGGGCAAGTGATGAAGAATTTTTTGGTTTTGGTAACCCCAGTCAGGTATCAGTTTGCAAAAGAACAGTCAGACCCGAGAAACTGCTTTTTTAGTCCCATAGATAGGTGTAGTTTCTGTAGTCATGTTATGTTAAACAGAAGGTTCCTTCTTTCATAGTTCTTCTCTGTGGGGAAGGGGTATAGGTTTTTTTTCAAACTTAGCATGAAGTTTACTAGATAATTGACTGGTGTCCGGGTACAGTTTTTAAGGGAGTTTTCAGACTCAGTTTTCCAAAACTGCTCCATTCCACTTATGATTCTTTTTTATTTTAAATAACATGAAGCAAAATAGAAGTCATCTATTAGCCTTTTCTGGCTAGGGATAGAAGGACTTTGTGGTGTTGCTAGAATCTACGGAGTGTTACTGTCAGTGAAACAGCTTGAACGATAAGATGCAGTCTTAAAAGAAACGAAGAAAGAGTAAAAATTATGTATTAATAGATATTAGTATTAATTAACAGTGGGTAAGGAGTGTTTTCAAAGGCAGATTCTTAATAATCATATTCTTTACATGACTAGTGTACTGTCTTGACTGGACAACAAAGCGAAGGTCTCTTAAGATAATAGATTAGTTATAGGGTTTTTTTCCTATTTCTTTTAGACATTGCTTTATACCATACTGTCTTATTGTGTGATCGTTAATTGTTTCATGTGGTTATGTTAATAGATCATATGTCAGGAGTGCTATTAATGTAAATTGGAAACATCTCACCCGAAATATCAGTGTTAATTTTTCACAAATGCTCAGATCAGCTGGGTTTTGTGCTGGAGGAACTCACATAAACTAATCCTTTATGATTTTGTATATTTGTCTTTGTAATTAGTAGGTATTACTAAGCAGAGTTGCAAGAATAGAGGGTAGCCAAATAAAGACACAATAGGTTATCTTTTTGGAGGGATTTAGAATGCTGCAATACAATCTATGCTTATTACTTAGTATGCATTGCATCTTGTTATTATTAGCCAATAGGAGAGAGATCGACAATTTAAAAATACTTATAAATAAAAAAAAATAGCAAGATTAAAAAAAATAGTTAAAAGAGTAGAAAGATTCATCTAAGAAAAAGTTGAGAAATACTGCTATAATTTTGAAACTAAAGTGTAATGGAATAATAATTTCATTAACTATGGTTTTTCTTTAAAAGAAATAGAAATACTTTAAGACATACTCATTTGTGTGTCTGTTAGGACATTCCGGAATACCGAATAAGCAGTGAAGAAGTGATAAGCTATCACGCTAAGAAGTGATAGACTAGGTATCTCTGGTTTTATATCTCTGTTTCTACATTTCCTTAAGGAGAGAATTGAGCTGGACAATACAGCTTTCTAAGAACAGAAGTGTGGTTTCTCACCTGATCGTTTAAAAACAGTGTTGACTTGTTTAGAATTTTGAAAACTCTGTCTCTGTTGGTCATTTCTGTTTTTTTGTTGTTAAGAGTTTTTGCCAAGTGGGTAGTGGTACTGTCAAATGCAGGAAGTGAGTGAACTCTTGCGTGTACCAAGTGAATACGAAATGGTCACTTTAGGTAGTCAGGCTGTTACCTGAACTGGCTAGTTCTTATTCTATGGGAAGAGGCTTCTTTTTTGAAGTTACCTTTATTTTCTGCTTACTACTAATAAAAGGTGTAACTTGAGAAATTTTACAAATGCCCACAGATTGTATAAATTGACATAATCCTTTTTTACAAGGTGAACTTTACAGTTGAAACTGGTTTTTCAACTTCATACATCCTTTCCTGCGTTCCTTTTCTTTCCAATGAATTACAGGAAGAACTGGATCTGAAAGGAGAGAGAAAAATCTAATGTTTGTTCGCTTGCACTGACTGGGTTTAGATTTCAACTAAAAGCTTGTGATACACCTAACAGAAACAAAAGAGTCTTGTGATAGCTAGATGTCAATGCAATGTCTCCTGTATTCTGCTCACATTCGATGATTTCATTCCCTTTACAATATAGTGCTGAAAACCATACAGAATATTCCTCTGTCTCTTACCCTATGAGATTAACGGAGACTATTATTCTCAGGTAATTAATAGGCACAGGCTTTTAAGTTGTATAAATTTTTATATATGTATATACAAATGGTATATATTATAGGGTATGAATTAAATTGTGTGCCATATATATGTTTATAGGGTTCCACATAATATTGCATTAATGCTGTGAATTGTAAATTGATGTTTTTCTATTTTACCAGTCTAAAAGAGGAGCTGTTTGAGTCACAATAACATTTCACTCGTACACACTGTACTTTGTTTCTTTGGAAGATACACTGAATTTCCACAGAAATAGTGATTTTATGGGCTGGGTGAGAGGTGGCACAGGATCAGTGAACCTTCTGTGTGCAGATGCACAGAAAGATGTGTCTTCTACCTGCATGATTAGCTCTTGTATATTTCCTGAGAACTTCAACAAAAGTTCTTACTGTACTGGAGATAGTCCGCCCTTCACTCTTGCAGGTGCTGCTCCTGTTTGTACCGGTCTTTGTAAAAGGGTTCCAGACCCTACTGTTGTCCAGGGCTCTTCTTGAACTTCTTCACAAACAGTTGGCAGAACTACATTATTTCCTTTTAGTGGTGAGAGAGTACAGAAGGTGAGACAAAAGGGACAAAATTTTTGTCTTTTTTTTCTCTGTCACCATGGAAAGGCCACGCTTTCCTTTCCTTTTTTTTTTCATCATTTTTCTGTTGCTAGCACCAAAGTACTGTGGAAGATATATCCTGCCATTGCCATCACGCTTTACTCTTTCCAGACTAATTGCGAATGGAAAAGGAACTCATACTCTTCCGATCTCACTGTGAAATCACTATGAGTAGGATCCAAGTAGCAAGCCCGTTTTATGCATTTGAAGAGCTTCCCAGTGGTAGTGCTTAGTAATTCTTTTCTGTTTACATACTGCCCTCACAGGTGAGAGAGGGAATGAGACATCTGTGTTTCTCTCCATCATTGTGAAAGACCCCAAACTCTGGAATGTATTAGCATGGGCTGATAAACTCTCCTGTGGCCACCTCTCAGAGGGATACGGGACAAAAACGCCAAAAATCCCTTCCCTGGTTGACTGGATGAGTGCACCATTCCCCTGATGTGTGCGACTAAGATTTGATTCTTACTGTTAATCCAAAAACTAAGCTTGTGCTTGACTGAGCAAAGTAAATAAAACTGGAAGGCAGCAAAATTACCTTTGCTCTTTTACCATTTATTGTTAGTAAAATGAAGCATAAGAGGTGAAAAATCTCGAGGAATATGATTTTTTTAGTCCCCTTCATTTATAGTTGGTGTTTGTAGCCTCTGTGCACACTGTGAGAGGATGTTACAGAATTTGCTGAGGAAGGAAAGAGTTTGTTTAGCCTCCTTGTTTGTAGAAGGACAATCTGCTAGTTCACAGTGTTTATCACTGGCTGCCTTGTTCTCGGTGGTGTAGACGGCAACTGTGTTAAGGCAATACTTCTCTACATCTTCTGCAAAATTAGTAATATTACATTGTTTGTCATAAGAAGAGTACTTTTTCCTTGTTTTCTAAATGAATTGGCAGAATAGTAACTACCTAGAAGCTTTCTGCAGGTTCATGTGTTTAATAACAAAAAGCGTATGTTTCAGAGAATCTTATGTAGCAGATTTTTTTTCAAACGATATGGTATACTATATACTGTATGGTATACTGTTATCTCTTTCTGACCTCTGTAATGATGAGGTGTCAAGTTAATCACTGATCTCAAATATATAAAATATAAAATGCTTTTAAAATGGTTATTCCTGGTCTTTCCTAGTATCCTGGTTTTTGAAATTCAAGAGTTTAATTTGTATTAATAGAATAAAATAATTTTCTGCAGCTATTCTGCAACCTGCTTTTAGTCGATTCTCAAAGCACACATCCTGTTCGCTCTCCACTGCGAGAAAGGCCTGGTCACTAGCACTTCCAAATTCTCCGCTGCATTCCAGTAATTTTGTCTGTTTAATTCTTTTCTTTCATTCTTGGTTACACAGTTTCTGCTTTGATATTTTTCTTTTGCTGCTTCTTTTGAGGTGCTGCTGTAGAAAAGAAGCCACAATTCTTTTTTCATTCAGTAGAAGTCGTTGCAGCTGACTGTAAAAAGGCAAACAGAAATAATAACCATAAACAACACATTTATTGTATATTGCTACCATTCCCAATTGTTTGAAATGTGAATAATGCTTAGTTCACACTCTGGCTCCTGATGCATATGTGTCAGTTAACATCATGTGTCAGTTAGCATCATACTGTCTAATAGAAAACTCTTGACAATCTCCTCTAGACCAGGATCAAGAAGGGCTAAAACTTTGTACTGACAGGACAGTGACTACTTTTAGTAAATGTTGGGGTGCTTAAGACAATTTCTTGTTTCATCGGGATCTAAAGATGGTAGTTTATTATTGGTGGTATTGGTGAAATCAATCGTAAGGTGGCTACTTTTCCTCTTTTTTTTTTTCTTCTTCTTCCATTTGCTACCTTCATTTTGTTTTTTAAAGAACACCTGTTTTTTTTCCCTAGTAATACCATTGTTCTCCTTTATAATTTTTTTATGTTCTTCGATAAGCTGAAATGCATTCATACAGTCCACATTGAAATTTTTGTTTCTAAGCACTTGTCTAAACTAACCTAAACAGATCTTCCGAAGTAATTAGCTTGCAGAAAGTAATTGTCTTATAGTAAGTCTTGCAACTGTTCATACGTGGTTTACACTAAGAAAAAAAACTATTCCAGAATAGCTTCATAAACACTATATACAGGCAAGCCCAACAAGGAAATTACTTACTTTTTTGTATGTGTGCCTGTGGTAAGTAGGACTAAATTTCTGTAATATTAGATTTAGATTAAAACTCTGATATCTTTAAAGTGATTATTTCAATTATTGGTTTCAATTATGGGCAGTAGCAAGACTGTAAAATCCAAAGATAAAATCTTAGTGTTCTTTATTGTTAATTTTTTCAATATTGTCTATCTTTATATCTTAGTGCTGATAGCATCTATTTTGTGTAAGATATAGCCCTTTATTTACATTGCTATTTCTTTTAATGCTGGTGATGTATGCAAGAATTCTAATATGGACTGTATTTTCTGAAAAAAAAATCTTTTAATTTTGTTTTATATTCTTGTTCAGGAATTTTTATGTGCTCTCTACAGTTCAACCCTAGAACATTTTCCAGCTGATTTTATGAAAATTGATATATCTTGCAAGAGTTTTTTTTATATTGCAGTTGTTAAATATGATATTAAAATACATCAACTAAATCATCCCTCAGTTCTCAAAAGTTTTAGTCTTACAGAAAAGTGGGACAGCTAGTTATACCAAACCATTACAGATGTATTCATTTTGCTCTGCAGCAAAGTGAAGGCTTTGGAATATATGTGATAATGGAGATGGAGAATCAGGGGAAGTGAAAACTTTATGTGATCATTCCAAACATACTAACTTACTCACAGAAACTACAGATAATGTGAATGTTTGCATAAACCAGGATTTATCGAAGCCTTATTATTCAAGTCTTTACCTTAAAGCAAATTTGAATAATTCAATTCCAAGAGTATCTATAGTTACCACTATATCTGTTTAACTTGCTTTAAATTATCAAGTATTGACAGCAAAATTGAGAGTTGCTTGAGGAGTATGGTTTTCCAATTCACATCATTTTTAACAATGTGTTTAGGTAATCTCTGAATCTGTACATAACAAAACACTTCAAAATTTAATACGAACAAAAGATTAGTGTGTATTTTGTTGTTGTGGTTTAAACCCAACTGGCAACTAAGCACCACACAGTCACTTGCTCACCCCCCATCTCCCCAGTCGTTGGGATGGGGAGGAGAAAGTGAAAAAGTAAAACTCATGGTTTGAGATAAAGACACTTTAGTAGGACAGCAAAGGAAGAGAGAAGAATAAGAATATAGCACAAGTAATGCATAATGCTATTGCTCACCAACCAATGACCAATACCCATCCCATCCCCAAGCAGTGATCACTGCCCCCCAGCCAACTCCCCGAGTTTATATAATGATCATGGTGGTAATGACCACTGGCAGATAAAGGAATGTGGGCCATTAATATTGCCTTGTCAGAACTGGCAGGGAATTCCAGGGTGTCTGTGTTTGCTAGACTGCTTAACAACATGTCTATGTACGGTAAAAGTTTAGTAAAATTGCATATCGTGGTCCTAATATAGGAGCAATTCTTAGGGAAAAAGAAAGTAAAAACAGTAATATAGAAATTTTAGATTTTTTTGGTTTATATTCACACAGCACAACCACTGCTGTGGTGGTTTACAATATTTCCGCTCCTTATCTGAGGTTTAAACCTCAGTGGCTGAAATGGAGATAAAATCTTCAATAGCAGCATCTGTTTCAGCAGTGAATTTCTGACAAGAGCTTTAGCAAACTATAAAAATCTCAAAATACATGGGAATATCACCATCCACTTTTGTTTCCACCCTATCCTTCAGGAAACCACCTCCCCCCAAAATTACTGATTTATAGGATATTTCTCTCTTAAATAGTGTCTGTTTGAAGCTGTATTTATTCAGAATAGTTACACAAATAATTTTTAATTTAATCCTTTCAAAGTTTTGGAAATATGCACAACTTTTTAGGAATTTTTGGTGGTGCAAACTAAATTAGACTGCTTCCCTCTTCTAAATGTAGCAATGTGAAGAATAATGTTGCATCTTGACTTTAAATTGCTCTAAAAGAGGTTTAAACATAAAGTTATGTGTAAATTGCTACTGTGGCTTTCACTGAGTTGTACAAGACTATAATCTATGTGTTATGAGAAAAATGAGTACACAATTATAATGTCAGTTGATGAGTAAAGAGTTCATGAAGTATAATTGAAGAGAATATATTGATAAAAGACAATTCAAATTTGAATTTACTTGTACAAGGTGAATGCAAATACGTGGCAGAAGATCATTTCAGTTTACAAGAAATTCTGGGGCATGACTATAAACAATTTTAGACTTTGTCTTGCTTTGCAGAGTATTAGCAAATAACAGAACTTCACAGTACACACCACATTTTCAAGTTCCTTGCTAAAAACAAATGTTGAGATCCTTTTTCCAGTAAAGTTCAGGAAGAGAGTTCAGTAGAATTTTAAAATTTATTCCATTGGGATATAAATTGTTCAACTAGATGTGTCTAACTGGATAGAGTTTTTGTCTGTAGTTTGTGCTTAAGAATCTGTTTTTTAAATTAATGTGTAGTTTTCAAGCTCTCTGTGCTTTTCACTTCAGTAGCAGCATATGGATGGAAGGGAGGCTCCACTACTGTTGGGTTGTTTTGTTTTGGAACATGTAAAGGTGAAGAAGGAGACAGAAACAACTAGGGAAAGTGATACTAAAATTATTTTGACAGTGAGGGTTAATTACATATGGTCATTTCCATGCGAATTCCACTTGGGTCATTTTTTTCCTCCAAGAATTTCACATATGCTTTAGGAAAAACTATAAAATAACTGTTGAGATTATTGGCAGGTGATGTCTGGACTGGAGAGAGAAAGTCATTTCGTCTCCTGTTCTAGTGAAACAGCACACAGTTTACCAGCAAAAAATGCAAGGCCACACAGTTAAAAATGAAAAATATGATCCAGAATAGAGAGTAGTGTCTTTAAATGTAGTGATTTTGAAAATAAACTGAATGTTCTTTGTGTTAAGATGTGGCAGTAGGGTCCTTAGACTGAAAAGCAAGGGTAGAATCAATAAGAGTACCAAGGAAAATTAACCCTATGTATATGGATGTAGTGCGGCTAATAATGCAGTGCAAATCTAGTGCTGGTTTCTCACCTGAAAAGTGGGTTGACAAAATGCAGGATGTGCAGGGAAGAGGAAAAACATAGATTCGGGACTGGGAAAATGCTTTACCATCATTGGTAGCAAGTTAAATTTGTTTATAATAAAGATTACTGAAACCTTATTTCAGCTGATGTATACATATTTTCTTGTAGAGAAGACAGAGATTGCAGTAGAGAATTTTGATAAGAACTTTGAGGAGAATTGAACAGTAATCTAGTAGCTAATTCTGGACAATTACATTGTAACTGTTGGAACAGACTGCTTAAATGGCAGTTTGCTACTATATATCCTGGTGTTCTTAGGTTAAGATTTGATGCATTTCGTAAACACAAAAGAAGGTGCTAGACAGTACAAAAGTAACAAGGACAATCCATTTGCCTTTTTTTTAAATGTAACAGACAGAACTATAGTTTTAAATCTATGAATAATTTTGCCTGTGGAAATAAAGGAAAAGATTATTGGATGTGGTACAAACCTTAGTGCACGTACATCTTGTGTACTAAAATTCAGTCTGATATCACAGAATAGTAGGGGTTGGAAGGGACCTCTGTGGGTCATCTAGTCCAACCCTCCTGCCAAAGCAGGGTCATCTACAGCAGGCTGTAGAGGACCTTGTCCAGGTAGGTCTTGAATATCTCCAGAGAAGGAGACTCCACAACCTCCCTGGGCACCCTGCTCCAGTGCTCCGTCACCCTCAGAGGGAAGAAATTCTTCCTCGTGTTCAGATGGAACTTTCTATGCTTCAGTTTGTGCCCGTTGCCCCTTGTCCTGTCTCTGGGCACCACTGGAAAGAGCTTGGCCCCATCCTCCTGACACCCACCCTTCAGATATTTGTAAGCATATATTAGGTCCCCTCGCAACCTTCTCTTCTTAAGGCTGAACAAGCCCAGCTCCCTCAGCCTCTCCTCGTAGGAGAGGAGTTCACGTCCCCTCACCATCCTCGTAGCCCTCCACTGGACTGTCTCCAGTAGCTCCTCATCTTTCTTGAAGTAGGGAGCCCAGAACTGGACAGAGTACTCCAGATGGGGCTGCACTAGGGCAGTGTAGAGGGGAAGGAGAACCTCCCTCGACCTGCTGGCCACACTCCTCCTAATGCATCCCAGGATCCCATTGACCTTCTTGGCAGCCAGGGCACACTGCTGGCTCATGGTTAACCTGTCGTCCACCAGGACACCCAGGTCCCTCTCCGCAGAGCTGCACTCCACCACTAGTTACCAGCCTCCAACTAGACTCAGCGCCGCTGATGACAACCCTCTGAGTTCTGCCATTCAGGCAGTTCTCAATCCACTTCACTGACCACTCATCCAGCCCATACTTCCTGAGCTTCCCTAGGAGGATATTATGGGAGACAGTGTCGAAAGCCTTGCTGAAGTCAAGGTAGACAACATCCACGGCTCTCCCTTCATCTACCCAGCCAGTCATGTCATCGTAGAAAGCTATCAGATTGGTCAGGCATGATTTCCCCTTGGTGGATCCATGCTGACTACTCCTGATAACCTTCTTCTCCTCCACTTGCTTGATGATGACCTCCAGGATAAGCTGCTCCATCACCTTTCCCGGGATGGAGATGAGGCTGACCGGCCTGTAGTTCCCTGGGTCCTCTTTCTTGCCCTTTTTGAAGATTGGAGTGACATTGGCCTTTCTCCAGTCCTCAGGCACCTCTCCTGTGTTCCAGAACCTCTCAAAGATGATGGAGAGTGGCTCAGCAATGACATCCGCCAGCTCCCTCAGCACTCGTGGGTGCATTCCATCGGGGCCCATGGATTTGTGGGCGTTCAGATCGCTTAAGCAATCCCTCACGCAGTCCTCCTCGACCAACGAAAAGTCATCCTCTCTGTAGGCTTCTTCTCTTACCTCCGGGGCGTGGGATTCCTGAGGGCCTGCCTTGGCACTGAAGACTGTAGCAAAGAAGGCATTCAGTAGCTCTGCCTTCTCTGCATCATCCGTCACCAGGACACCCGCCTCATTCAGCAGCGGCCCCGCATTGTCCCTAGCCTTCCTTTTGCTGCTGATGCAGTTGAAGAAGCCCTTCTTGTTGTTTTTGACATCCCTTGCCAGCTTCAATTCCAGGTGGTCTTTGGCCTTTCTCGTCGCATCCCTGCACGCTCTGACCACGTTCCTGTACTCGGTCCCGAGTGGCCTGCCCCTCTTTCCACATTCCATGGACCTTTCTCTTCCACCTGATCTCCGCTAGAAGCTCCTTGTTTAACCACGCAGGTCTCCTGCCTCCTTTGCTCGATTTCTTTCTCAGGGGGATGCATTGCTTCTGAGCATGGAGGAAGTGACTTTTAAAGAGCGACCGGCACTATTGGACCCCCCTGCCTGCAAGAGCCCTGGCCCACGGGATTCCTCCCAGTAGCTCCTTGAAAAAGGCATAGTTAGCCATACATATCTCAAGAAGGCACAATGGAGTTAGGTAAGGTGCAGACAATGGCAGCTAAAATGGTTCGGAGGACAGAACAGCTGCCACATGAGAAGAGACTGAAAAGGCTGAGACTCCTCCATTTTCAAGAAGAGATGGCAGAGGTGGCTGTGGGGAGTATGGCTGAGGTCTGCAAAATTATGGGGGTAGAGAATAAAGTGAAAGCAGAATGGATATCTACCCACCCTGTAAGAATAGAACTGTGGTCTTTGAGGAAGTTAGCAGAAGATAGATTAAAAGCAGGTAAAAGACGGAATTTGTTGCATGTTTTTGTGGAGACAGACAGTATCTGTACTTTAAAAGAACTTCAAAAATTCATATACAGGACGTCCAGAAATTAGTACTGAAAAGCAAGCAGGAATGCCAGCTTCAATGTCCTTATGAGTGTGAAGTGAATGGACCTCAAAAAGTGCCCAGACTAATGTGCCCACATATCACCTTCCCTTGACACTGCTGGAGATATGCTGGCATGCTACACAGACTTACGGTGACCCAGTAAGGCATTTACTGTGGTCTTGCATTCAGAAATACATGTATTTTAGGATCATAGAATCATAGAAAGTTTTGGGTCGGAAGGGACCCCTAGAGGTCATCTAGTCCAACGCCCCTGCAGCGAGCAGGGACACCGCTAACCAGATCAGGTTGCTCAGAGCCCTGTCCAACCTGGTCTTGAATGTTTCCAGGGATGGGGCCTCCACTGCCTCTCTGGGCAACCCGTTCCAGTGTTTCACAACCCTCATTGTAAAGAATTTCTTCCTTATATCCACCCTAAACCTACCGTGTTTTAGTTTAAAACCATTACCCCTCGTCCTGTCACTGCTGTCTCTACTAAAAAGATTGTCCCCATCTTTCCTGTAGGCTCCCTTTAAGTACTGAAAGGCTGCAATCAGGTCTCCCCGCAGCCTTCTCTTCTTCAGGCTGAACAAGCCCAACTCTCTCAGCCTGTCCTCATAGAAGAGGTGCTTCAACACACGTTGTTCACCACTGTTTATTCACCATTGTACCTTTTCCAGAAAAGCTAATCTGGAGATTCTTGTATCACACTGTTGATATAATTGAAACTTAGGATTTGAAATGAAAAGCAATGGCAAGCATTTATGCAAATGCTTTTTATAATTTTGGAAAATTACAATATTACTGTTACAGGTGGCAGAGCTCTCATGTATGCCTGCTGTGTGGCAGTGTGTCTATACGTTGCTGTGGGGCAGGAGGCACGAGGATTAGATTAATTTTGCATGATGCCTTCTGATGTTTTACAGTTCACATGTGAAGTAGATTAGTGGAAAATCCTAGTCACCTTTTCTTTCCGTTTTTTAGAATCCCTAGTCTTCAGACATACTGTTCATATGAAGAAGTGTAACATGTCCACTGACCTTTTTCAATATCTGTGGTCTGATGAAAATGACTTAAAGGTTGTAGCGTCTAAAGATGTATGCATTATAAACAAAATAGAGGTAAGTTGCAACCCAGAATGGTCCTGCAACATTTGAGGAAGATGACATTGTATCTACTTTTAAGTCCAGCTTTTCAGATCAATGGATAAGGATTTCCTTAAAATTAAGAATGATATGTAGTTCCTTTTCAAATCAAATGTGTCATAAGGATTTAATGTAAATACCCTTAAGATAATTTGGCAATGCACTAGTTAAAGGTCAATTTGTTATTAAAGACATTTGTTGAAATTTTAAGTACTATATGAAATAAAAATGTAGTTATGCTGTCCCTTTTACAAACCTCAATAAATGCTTTTAGTCAATGGCCACTTAATTAGCATGCACTAGCTGCTTGAAGCAACTGCTTTTTTATGATTGACTACGATGATAAATGTTTATCATTTGGCTGCTGACTCTTTATATTGCATTCTGACATTTATGAAGTAAGATTTTTATCAGTTTCCCATATCACGAACTGCAGCAATATATACTATTTTATTAATGCAGATCTAAAATCACAAATTCCATTGTTGCAATGTTGTAAAAGTTTTTCGTATCATGAGGATATGCTTGCTTGCTTCTAATGTCTCATGTTTTGTTGAATCTTGTACGTTCTAACAAATTATTTTAGAATTTACTAATACATAAATAATTAGTTGCTTCTTATTATACTATTGAAAAGGTATTATTCATAACTTTTTACAAATACCTCTGGTCTACATAGACACAAAATCTATCACTTTTCTATTTTAAGTTTTTTTTTCTGTGCAGTCTCCCTTTGTTAACCAAACACGGTTCTCTTAAATTGGTGATTTGCATTCTATTTAGCAGCTCAGTGCTGGTTTTTAATCATGACTTCTAAAAATAGTACAGTGAAACGAAGTGCTTTGGAGACTCATATGTATAATGGTGTGGATAACAAGAGTGTGTTGAAAATAGCTTTTAGATTTAAATGAAAAATGTGTGGGATTTTCCCATGGCAGAAAGTCTTTAGAAAAATATTCTCAGCTATACACTGTTTGACAGTAGCTCAGTACCTACACAGAGCAGGAGCTCATTTGGTGTTTTCAGAAAATCAGATGAGTTATCTGTGACAATTCAGGTTTGATCTCAATTTAGATAACTGATGGGTTATGTATAAACAGTTGAACGATGGCTAAAGTCTGCGTAAACCTGATCCTTGAAACTTTCAGGATTTTTTTGTGTATCAGGTGAAGGAGGGGAAAAAAAGGAGTATTTCTTCTCATAGCTATATAACTTACTGGTATGGCTAAAAAATACTAAATGCATTTCCAGTGCTATTTCAATTTTCTCCTTCTTTTATCCTTCTGAATAAATGTGAATATGTGAATGGAGGCTAGACAGGATTTTTAACTAAACTTGGCTCTGAATTTGTTTATCTGATTTTGAAATACAGAAGTTGCAATATGTGGATAAAATTTGTGGATTTTATTTATATGAAAATATTAGACCTTCATAGCCAAATTATTCTCAGATCCACAGCAGCAGCAAGATGCCTTGATTTGTTTACCTTTTCAATAGCCAGAAAAGTCCACCTTTCATCTGGAATGCAGCAAACCTTCTTTACTCTTTGGATGTATAGACCAGTAATTCCGTATGGGTTCCTCTCTAGTATCTCCACTTATTTGACTGAGAATTTATAGGTGCCGTTCTTAATAAATGTTCATTTCTGCCACTGAACAGATCTGCCAAGTCTTTAGTATCTGACTTTTTTTGTTGGTTGGTTTTTTTTTTTTCTTATCTGTGATTGTGTGGCTCACTGTCTTATTCTTCACTGCAAAATACACATTGACCTTGGGGGAAAGATGCACAACTCTCAGAGCCTGAAGATCAGGAGTTTGGATCTCTTTGATGTTAATAGATCTATCCTGTCTTTCCATTTTACAGTGAAAGCATTTTGAAGGATAAGTGAGAATAAAAAAGGGGTCTCTAATGTAAAAGGACCAGATCTAAGCCTTTCAGTTTTTAGATTTTGTGTCAAATCTGTGGCCCTCACAATCTTCCTCGTATCAATGGGACAATTTTCCTAATTACATATTACTATTTTCTTATCAGGTGTATTACTATTTACTTCTTAGGTGATGAACAGAATGTAAACCTGCAACTGCAAAAATCAGAACTGTTCTGCTTGAGCTAGAGATAACTTAAAAGAGAAAGGATTGCTATCTCTTGTACATAGATCAACCTCAAAAATTATATTCGTTAGGCATCTGACTGTGGTCAAGAGAAGAGTCTGTGAGATTTAAACAGACTCAGATTTGAAGGAAGAAGGTTACTTTTCTTAATTGTTTTTACAAGTGTTGCCCTGGTACCCTATCTGAAGCTAACTTTTAAGAGGTAGATTAATAATCCTTATTTGTGGTTCTTTATCTTAACCAGTATATTTGGACATTACGGGTAAATTTTTACAGCTTTCAGATTTTGGATTGAGGAAGTAAAAGTCATTAAGGTAGGCAAGCACTCCTTGTTATTGGGGAGAATAATGCTAGGAAAATGCAGGCAGATAATGCACAGTTACAAGAAAAGCTGTACAAGCTTTGACTGTACAGTGGTAATGCGGGCACTGAAATCTCAGTAGTATCTAAAAGACTGATCATTTTAGAAGGCTATTTCAATTTGTTTCCAAGAACTGGTTCAGAAAAATAACAAGGTACTGTTTCATACCATATGCTGAGTCACTTATGCTCAAATGCTTTCAGTTTGAAGTCTTAGAAAAGATCTTAGGTCCCAGCTCTGTGAACATATTTCAGTGATGTTAATTTCAAATTATAACACTACTGTCTTATTGAAGATGAATAAATTACGCTATTGCTTTTATTCTGAGGGGGAATTTGTATTCCCTTAATACATTTCCTTTCTGTTTAGAATGCACACATGGCCCAAAAAAGACAATTAACATCATGATGATTTCAAGGTGAACAAAAAATGGAATCACAAACACCATTTAACTGTAAACAGTATTTTAGGATAATCTAAGTCTCGCCACTGTAGTATTTATCTCTTAGTGCTGCTAATATAAAAGCTTTTAAGAGTGTGCAGCAGGGGATGTCTTCTGCTTTGAGAAGCTGTGGTTTTTGCTGTGAGGAAGTGCTCTGCTGCTGGCCTCGGTGGAATGCTGAGGAACTGCTGTACAGCTGCAAAGCCCAGACTCCACCACCCGCTGCTTACTTCAAGCTCTGTGCCAGCAGAGAGAGACCCCACTTTTCTGCTGTGCTGTGAATCTCCTGTGGGCCTCACCCTGTTACTTCAGCAGATTTACTGTATCCTTCTTTGACCCTTTCTGCTTCTTCCTAGGCATCCCTTTTTCCCTTCAGCTGTCTGTTGCTAGCTTCTTCACTTCTCACTCAAAGTCAGAAATAAGCGCCAGTTTTCATAAGTGTCCATGGAATCTGGTACAGAAATGTTGTCAATTATGCATCACAAAGTAGAAACAAAGCAGGAGCAGCCATGTGGAAATAATAGACTGAAAAATTCATCAAAGAATTTCATCTAAGTTGCAGAAACTCGTTAAGAGGTCAGCAAAGTAGTATTACAACATAAAGCTTAAGCATTATCAGACTTGCTTTCTTCATATTCAAATGAACACGCTTTCTCACTGTGTTAGTAGTTTTTTACTTCACCAGGCTGTTTCCAGAAATGACAAAGATCCTTTCAGTGGTATCTGTGTTGTACGATCAGACAAGCAGTCAGACAGACAAGACTTATTTTCTGCTGATCTTTCACTGCTTTCAATAAAGAAAGAGTGAGCCCTCATTAATGACATAAAAAGAAGCCAAACTCTAATTTTTTATCTGCCAAGGCTGGACAGTTGACTAGATGACCCACAGAGGTCCCTTCCAACCCCGAACATTCTGTGTTTCTGTGATAATTGTGCATAAGTATTTTTTTTCAGTTAAGCAAAAAAAAAAAGGAGTTTTACCTCTGCAAAGAATTTTAAGAATCGTTGTTTTGCTAAAATTTGTCATACTTTCCCAACTTACTGTAGTATGGGATCTGTAGAATTGCTAACCCAGACAAAATTATTTTTCACTTTTCTGCATACTTTTTTTTTTTAATGCAACCCTTATGTTTTATTGAGTCTGTTTCATTTTTTCTGAGACTGAAGTAGCACGGCCTTCACACTTTAAGTACCTGTAAGAAGAAAGTAGTTCTCAGGGTCATATCCTAGAAATAGGAAGTTTGGATAAACTTAATTGATTGTAGCCTTGCTGTTGTTCATTATCTTAATTAGTCTAAGTAATTAAATAATTGATTGGGACTGATCGCTTGCTAACAAACAGTAAAGCTTAGTGCTTTCCTGCTTGATCACCTAAGACCTGCCATTTTAGTTCTTCATGCAACTCTTCATTTGTAGTATTTGTGCTGTCAAGAAGCATGAAGTCAGTGCACAGCACGGTAGATGTCTGACATGGGCAGTACTGGGAGGGGGTTAACCCAACCTGTTGGTTGTACTTTTAGACAAACTGCTTCCTGATATGCGTTGCCTCAGTGAAAAATAAAAGACAATACCAAGCTGACTGTAGCTGATTAATGCTGGACAATGAACCGTGTAATGGAGTTTGTTGTAGAGAGCTGACTCGGTTTTTTGGCAATTTTCATTGTTCATGGTTTTGTGTAGGTATTCTTCTGTAGATGTGTATTTCAATAAAAGTGTTTTTGGGTACAGAATGATTTGTATTCTGCTTTAGTGGTAACAGGTTGGACATTCACCTGTCCATATTCAGGATTGTAATGTTGAGTCTGCATGCCAGTGAACGAAAATTTGTTTTTAGTGATATTGATCAGCTAGTACTGTATTAGCTAATATTGTATCGGCTAGTAGTGATCAAACTACTGTTCAGCTCATACTGCTAGAACTGAATCAAAATAGTGATCTTTGGCAAACTACATCATTCACACTGGCTGATTTTTCAAGCTTATATGACAGAGTTGGCAATTTTATTCCAAACTAGACATCTAGGTTATTAGGAAAAATTTCTACACCGAAAGGGTTATCAAGCATTGGAACAGGCTGCCCAGGGAAGGGGTTGAGTCACCAGCCCTAGAGGTATTTAAACAACTTGTACATGTGGCACTTAGGGACATGGCTTAGTCCTGGACTTTGCAGTGTTAGCTTTACAGTTCAACTGGATGACCTTAAAGGTCTTTTCCAACATAAATGATTCTATGTTTCTATGATTTTATCCTGGAAACTTCTTGTAGGTAAAGCCGTTCATAAGTTTGGAAACCTCTTGCTTGAATTCTAACCACCAGTCCATTAATCTATGTGTGAATATTCACTTTTTCTTTGCATTGCCTCAGGGATTTGTTTGGATATACTTAAGATTTATATTCATCCTTGGGTTCATTAGGGAAGTAAAATGAAAGTGGAGAAATTCCTACATTTGTTTCCTTAAATAAGCTGTTTTGTGAAAACTGTGCACATTGTGCTCCGAGGGACCTGGGCAGGGTAGAGAAATGGGCTGACAGGAACCTCATGAAGTTCAAGAAAGCGAAGTTGCAGGCCCTGCACCTGGGGAGGAACAACCCCTTGCATGCTGGGGGCTCACCAGCTGAAGAACAGCCCAACAGAAAAGGCCCTGGGGGTCCCAGTGAACAAAAAGTTGACTATAAACCAGCAATGTGTCCTTGCAGCAAAGGCCAACAGCTTCCAAGGCTGAGGTGATCCTTCCCCTCTACTCAGCACTGGTGAGGTGCGTCTGGAGTGCTTGGTCCAGTCGTGGGCTCCTCAGTACAAGAGAGATGCGAACATGCTGGATTGAGTCCAGTGAAGGGCCACACAAGCAGTGACAGCACTGAAACATTGTATAAAGAGAAGCTGGGAGCTGGAACTGCTTAGCCTGAAGTGAGAAGGCTTAGTGGCATCTTATCTATGTGTATCTAAGTACCTGGTGATAGGGAGTGAAGCTGTGGGAGCCAGCCTCTGCTTGGTGCTGCCTAGTGACAGCACAAGAGGCAGTGGGCACAAACTGAAACACGTGAAGCTGAGTTTAAACATAATAATTTCTTTATTAGTAGTATTACTATCATTCTAAGAGTGACTGAGCCCTGGAGCAGGTTATTGAGAATGTTTGTGGATTCTGCATTCTTGGAGATATTTAAAATAGAGAAAGCATGACTTAGGGCAACCTTTTGTAGCTGACCCAGGTCTGAGACAGGTTTGGACTAGACAGATGCGACTGTCAGCTTTAGCAAATCCATGGTTCCATGAAAATTAATACCTAAATTTCAATGTGCCCTTAATACTTTCAATTTTGTGTTTCAGCTGTTGACATGAAACTGTGGAAGTAAAATATTATTAAGCCTACTAATTTTATGGAATAGGTATAAGAATGGGAGATCTTATACTGTTTTAAAAAAAGCTATTGCCTTAACACAGAGAGGAATGGGAGAAAAATTGGCAGTTTAATAATAGATTCGATTTCTTTTGCATAAAAAATGAACATCACAATATTCACAATGGAAAGCAAAGCCAAAACTTTAAATTGTTAGCACAACTACATGCAATTATGACAGAAAAACAAATAGGAGAGATAGGTAACATACAAAACTACAGAGTCCACCATTTCAAATTTTACACATTCCTGTTTTATGCCACTGACAATAAAGCAAAGAACTCCATGACTTGAGGTCTGTCTTGCATGTATCACTGTCACTTCAGGTGCTGTTCCACGTCTTAAACTCTGTGGCTGAGAAAAAACACTATTTGTTTCGGCTGAAGGAATGATCTCTTTTTTCAGAAATATACCTTCAGTAATCTACATAATATATTTCTTTAGGTGTATGGGTGAAATCCAGCATAAATGAAATCAGCTGGAAAAATCCTATCCAAATTACAGAGTACAGGATTTACATCTTCCTCGGTGTTTACACTGTGTGACATACTCCATCAGAGTTCCAAATGCAGTAAGTAACTTAGACAACAAGACATATTAATTTGGTACATTTAAAATAAAAGCTATAGAAGCTAACTAGGTATCAGTTAAAAAATAAAAGACTCTTGTGTATGCTGGGTACATTTCAACACAAAGTTTTGATCTGATAATGAGAACTCCATTTAATCAAATTCCCAACCATTTGAACAGTGTCTTTACTGTTTTACTTTCTCAGCTACCTGTGTTGAAAACCTTTAGGTTAAAAAGTTGGTATCATTTAGTCCTTTATTAAAGTAAAATATACCACTAGTGCAATAAATAGTAACTGTGTAATGCACAGAATACCCTTTTCTTAGTTACTTGAACTTGTTCTAAAATATTTATCTAAAATAAAAATATGTATTTTGTTCGAAAGGAGTATACAATTTCCTACTGAATGACAAACAAAACAAATTTTTCCTTTCAAACCAGGTTCATTTTTAATCCTGATCTGCTTTTCTTTAGCATTTTCTGCATTATTTTTGTACTGCCCTCATTTTCTAATTAAGTTTTGGGCAAGAGAAAGAGTATTCATATTTAAAGATGGATGATGAAACCTAATTATTTTAGTTGTACACTGTGCTGTGGTGAAGATTGCTTAAAATGAGTTGAAGTAGAATTTTAAGGTTTTATCATTTATGTTTGTGTGTGTCATGTTATCATTAAATTTCTATGATTATTAGTAATAAAATTTTTATTTTTTTATTCTGTGCACTCTTAGATTGAATTGCCAGTTTGTTTTCAGGAATGAATGAGAAGACTGATGGTGACCAAAGCTTTGTAATACAAGACATTATCTCTCTCACTGGTTAGAAATAATAAAAGCACATCACAATACATCTTGGCCATTAACATCTGACCTCTAGTGTGCAGTGGAGCCATGTAATTGAATAATTCCGTTTGTGAAGAGAGGGAGTAATTATAAGAAATGGAATTTAAGTACAGCAAAATGATAAGGCAACTGCTTGATGATGGTGAAAACAGTTATATAATGGAAAAAAATCTTCTGATCCCCCTGGGCTGGCTTTTTTACTGTGCCTTGAGTCATTTGAGGGCTGGTCACAAACAATTGTGAATAATAATTGTGCTTTCTTTTTGGTGGTGGCACACAGGTGAAAATAATACTGAGCTGTAAGAATGAAATTGTTCTCTTACATTTAGTTATTCATCAGTGAAATGTCACACACAGATGGAAAAAAACCAACCAAACGGAAATGTAGATAGTTTGGACTAATTGAATTGACAGATTGGATAACAAAAGATTTCAAAGCCATGACTATTTCTGCTGCTGAAAATAGTAATCCTGTGGTGGTCCCTACAATACAAAATCATCTTTGAGTTGGAACATAAGTTTAATGATGTGATGTTTCCAAATAATGATTAATCAGTTTCTGCTGCTGCCTCAGGCTTTTACTTAAAAGCAAATGAAAAAAGGACAGATGCATTGTTCTGTTCATCTGATGTAGAAATTGATGAATATCCAGGGTACAAAAGAAAGTGTTTCTATAAAATTTTCATCATTGCAAAACAGAAAGTAGTATGATCTCTACTAGAATTCTGGATTTGAGTAAAAACTTCTAGTAAATAAATTAAATTGAATCTGAAGGTAAGGTTGAATGCTCTGACAAAGGTTCAGAAATACACAGTGATAACCAAGTTATGAAATTAAGTTAAAAATGCAGATTTTACAGATGCAAAGAAGATGAATATGGGCAAATCAGGATATTGGATATCCATTGCAACCATTTTTTTAAACATGTATTTATGCTCTGAAGTGTGTATGCCAGCATTGTTCTTGTTAATTACCGCTGCTTGTTAAGAAAGTAGTTCAAATACAGATTAGATACAATATTCAACACTCATTTATATAGTAAAGGACTGCTAAAATCATATTTATTATGTTAATATCTGTGCAGTAGGTTCACAATTTAAGAACTTTTTTTTTTTCCCCAGAGGAAAAGTAAGGCTTGTGACAACTGGAAAGATCTTTTACTGTTCTAGTGTGTATGTTTTTAATACAGGTTTTATTCTATCAAAGCAAGTAGATTGTAAAAAACTTCTCGTATATTTTGCATTTATAGCCATCTTACAAATACATGCTGCATCAGTTGCTCTCCTGCTATGTAATACTGACACTGTCTTAATGCAGCCAAATTTCTGTATATGTTAGTAAAAATAGAAATGTCACCAAATTTCATGAAGGTTTGTTTTCCAGCTTACCTCATAGAATGAGTTAATGCTAACAGAATCTCACATGATGGTGGTATAGAATAACTTTATTTTCTTTGAAGAGCATTTGAGTTATTTAATATTCAAAGTATGTGAATTCTGTCTCTTTTGAAAAGCATTTCTCATATTCTAATACAAAGACATTATCATATCACGGTGGTAGGTAGAAATCACTAAATGAAATATATTTTCCATTGCAATACATGTGCTTGTTATTCATGTGTAGCCTCCTGACATCCGCTTCAGCTACTTTTTTCTATATAAAGAATAGGATTAAATGAATTATAAATGAGGCATTGTGATTGAAATTTAATCTGAATGTTGAAGATATTTCAAGGAAATACCCAGCAAAGAAGTACAGTGATGAAACTTCAGAAATATAGTAATATTATAGCAGGCTGCCTTCTAGTCACATCAAAGTATACACACTTTGTATTGTTTTCAGGTTTATTCAGAGTTTTGGTATAGTTTCTGCTGTCTCTCTGCCTTTCTCCTTTGTTTTTCTTTTGTTGGTACTAGGTCAAAATGTCTTACAAGTAGTCTCTCCTCCCCACAACTATGGTTTAGTGACCTCCTAGTGCAGCTGTGCAGCATCTGTCTTCCAGGCCCAGAGTTGTACTGGCAGGCTTCATAAAGAAAATGAAGGATCTTTTTAAAGTTTGTCTTAATTTCATTTTAATTGTTAGACATGCATTGATTGACCGATTGCTTGGACGTAAAATAATTAATGTTCCAAATTAATAAATAAATTAGTTCATAAATATTCTGAGAAGGCCCAAATCATGCAAGAAGACAGCAGAATAAAAGTTTTCAAATAATATTGTAGTAAGTAAAACGAAAGTAAAATTTAAGTAAAAAGTGTGAAATACCACATAGTCTATGCTATTTATCGGTAACCTATTTTCTTTTTAGTGATGCAGTAATAATAATTACAAATAATAATGCAACCAATAGTGTAAAATAGTACAATTGTGTAATAAAATGTAAGAATTGCAATTCTTGTTAGATGTTATCATTTATACAAGAGATACATTTTTTTTTCATGAAATCAGTTAATCTACTATCGGGTCATGCAAATACTTCTAATAATGGCATTAGTGTGACTTCTCTTGATAACAATTCACTTTTCCCAGCCTGGAGCATAATTTTTTGTGCATTCAGTCATTATTTCTCTTTTCCTTCTGTGTCTGCTCCCCCCCCTACCTTTAACACTCTGTGTCATGGTCTGAGTGCTCACATAAGTGATTATTCTCCTTTTGCTATGTTGAGAAGTAGTAGGTATGTCAGTGCTACAAAAGATCATAAATTGAAAAGGAGGTCAACCAGCAGTAATTCCAGATGCTACAAGCAACATTTTATTTCTGTTCTCCATCATCTGTTTTACTTCCTTGCATTTGGGATATGACAGCTGTAACTGCATTCACTTTACTCTATTTCTCTTCCTGTTTCTGCCCTCTAACACCCTTTTGGACCAGTGACAGATGGAGAAACAACCTGTGGTGGTTGGATCTTGGATGTCTTCCCTACACTGGTAGTGGCATGCAATCTTGAGTTTTGTGTTTTTGGAGAACAACCCAGACTGCCATGTATTAAGAAAATTTTGCAGCGTGTGGATCAAGCTGCTGTTTTTGTTCCTTTATTTTCAGCTGGGCTGCCAATCTGCTACAATCCTTTTGGTGAAGATCCTCCTGAGAGATGGAGTAAGGTCTGGAACAGTATCTGTTGAAAAAGTCGCTTAGCAGAGACATGAGATTTCTATAGATCACCTGGCATATGATACTTTCTCATATATAGGGTGCCAGTATCACCAGCAAATGACCAGAAGCAAGCAAAAATTTTGCTGTCTAGAGACACCTGTGTAACTATACTTTGAACAGAACTATAGTAAGTACAGGTTTAAACTATCCATATATTAAAAAAGGAAGTTGCACAAAGAGAAATCAGGATTTATTCTTTGAGTTTTATTTATTAAATTGATGTAAGATTTCTAGAGAAAAGAAGCTAGCTAATTTACTTGACTGAAATATGTATTAATTTAGTTCTTCTCAAACTATTTTCCAATTTTTGTCATTATTTTTAACTTTTTCATGTACAGTTTTTTGAGGTTTTTCTACTATTTGCCACATAAGTTCTTTTATTTTCATAAAATAGTTTCAGCCTTATGTTTATGGTTTTTTGTGAGGTGTTTTGTAGTACGAAATTTTTGTCATTATTTTTACCTTTTTCCTATACAGTGTTTCGATTTTTTTTTTTTTTTTTTTTTTTTTACTATGTGCCCCATAAGTTCTTTTATTTTTGTAAAATAATCTCAACCTTATGTTTAGGGTTTTTTGTGAGATGTTTTGTAATATAGAACTTCTGTAAGTTTGTTACATTTACTGTTACAACTCTGGTTTGGGAAGATTGTTTTGTTTTGAGATACCAGTAGGGTTTGTCTTAAGAAGATAAGAAAAGAACATGCTGATGTCATCTTAGTTTTTGTGGTATTCTAATGTAAAGTTTTGTGGTACATTTTCGTAGCTTTCCGGGAGGCAGTAGTCTGAAGCAACATTAGGCTATGCTTGTCACTATGTGGTCTATGTATACAAGCCAGGTAGCTGCAAATGGTTGATTGTGTTTTGAATTAACTAATTTGTTCTTAGATGAATATTCAAGTCTGCATCCAAGCCTGCCTTCTGTTCCACACAAACTGTGTCCTGGTGAGTTAGTTCCCAGCACCATAGCGTATCAGCTGAACAGAATGGTATCACACATAATTGCTAACTGTGGTTCTTGTTTTTCACTTTACTATGCTAAGCAAATAGTTCTAGGGCCAAAGCTGCAAATACTGAAGAGATCAACATCCAAAGGAAGGATTAAGACTTTCTTTGGAAAGCATGTAAAGGAAATATTAGCATAGATTTTCTTTATTGTAATTAATCTGTGAGTCCTCATTCATAGACTCTTAGTTAAGGTTTTTGGTTTTGCCTTTTATCTCTTTTTTTTCAACCAGGTGTAAATATTTATAAATTTCAATGTAGACTGATCAAATGGTACAAAATAGATTTTACTGCCTGCACTTTTCATGAAAGATAGCTCAGAATAAAGAAAACATACTCTTTTTTTTCCTTCAAAAAGGTAGTATTTTGCTATTGAGATGTAGGAAATTGGTGGTATCTTGTTAATTTTGAGGTTTTGACGCAGTCTGTGACATCAGAAATTTGCAGAGTTTATTACCGGTTTGATGCGTTTCTCATGTTCAGTATGATTTTCTGTAGTTCTGTCAGGTGGTAAAATGTTTGGGGCATAGAATCACAGATTTTGCTATCATTTTGCTTTAAGCCTCTGTTAAAAATAAAATTATTTGTGATAGGAAGCTAGTGTACCGTGTTACTAAAATACACTGACCTAATAATTGGTATTTACTCTAAAATAGTTATTTTTTTTACCTTCTTAATCTCTTTCTGATAGGTTTTATTTTCTTTTGATACAAGTTTTCTGTTGACTGAAGTATTAAAAGGGGGGATTTTCTAAAGCATATGAGAGCCAGCTCCCACTGATTTTTACCTGGGACTAGGAGTTTAAAAATCCCATTTAGATTGATCAAGTAACTTAAAATCACTGTCAAAATCAGTGGCTGAACATGAATTAGGATGAGGATCTGTTCTGTTTGGTTTTGACGCTCTGGTTTGTCAGGTGACATCTTATCCTTTCATGTAGTTTTTGAAAAGGTAGAGTTTTTGGAAATGGAATCTCAAAAGGAACGTTATAGGATATTAATATGGCAGTGGTGAGCGTTACACTGCAGAATGGTAAAATTTGCCTATTAAACATTAGAATAAATCTCTTATATAGTGCTAAACCATTGAGCTTGATTTTGAATCAGTATTTTAACATGACCCTTTTGATCACTCATACTATTTCTAACTTGTAGCTTACACTTACGTTTGTTTGGTTTACACCATAATTGTTATTTTAACCTAGTGGACACAGCCAGTAAAACATCAAAAAAGGGGGAAATGAGGGAAAAAGAAAAAAGAAAAAAAAAGTCACTTTTGAATTTTCCCTGTCACATTACATCTGCATGAAAAACTTAATCAGCACTGTTGAAGGACTAATGAAAAGGAGAGTGGCAGCCACTCACCCAGAAGCTCTTCTGCCTTTAAAAAGTTTTACTTTAGGTGTTGGTAGCTCTTTGTTATATTTCCCGATTTTCCTGATATTACATCTTTCCACTGGCCCCTTCCCTCTGAATCATTTTCACACATATATTCTTCTGCTGATTCAGTTGTGCTAAATGCCATGTGAACTATTTGTATGGTTCTAGCAGAAGGATGCCCAGAAGGGTCTGAAGGGATGAACAGCTGCTGGAGGCAGTAAACAGATTATTGTTTTGAAAATGGTGAATTGGTGAGTTGATTTCCTTTGAGACTTATCCTTAGCTTATAACCACTTGGGCTGTGCCTTATCCTTATAACTGTACTTATCATTTGAATAAACGTTATTCTTCCATTTGTTCTCCTTTGCAAAGTACTTTTCAATAGCAGTTCGCCCGTATTTTCATAGACTGGCTTATTGACTCTCTCCTGAAACATGCAATCTCTTTTTCTTACCCTGGTACACCCTATCTGTGCCTTTTCCATTTGGAATGCACTTCTCTTGCACATGGATAACTGAAATCTTTGAAAGTTTAAAGATGTAATATTGTTGAAGGCTTGATTTTTTGTATCATTAGCATTAGTAATTCTCCAGCTGTACGAGGATAGTATATTCTTACTCTTTCCATAAACTTCTTTGCCTTTGAAACAGCTGCATTTCATTGGGTCTTCATAATAATTCCTTGATTAATTAATACACATATGTATTTTTCTGCTGGATAGAATAACCACCCTTCACAGTAGTCTTTGGGCACTTTACCATGTGCTTTTTACAGCTGAGACTTCTCTTATTTCTGTCTTTCATTACTCTACATCCAGTTCCTTTAATGTGATATGCAGATCCTCCTCTATGATGGCAACACCTTTGCCTATGATGAAAAATAATTGCTTTTAGCTTTGTAGCATCATTAGCACATTTCATTAGCTAATTCTGTTTTTGCAGCAAAGCGAATAATTACAATTCTTAACATCCCAAAGCTGATCCTGCAGGAATAATGTTACAAATTCCATGTAGCTTTATACTGGGGTTTTTTCAGCTCAGCTCATGATAGTTTTTTCTGTGTTTTGTAGTTCTTACAATAATCCCAGTTTGTTTTGATTTTCACCATCAATTTCCCACTTCATGCATGCTTTACTGAAGAGTACTAGTGGTATCTCAATACAAATAGATCAGTTATATCTTTTTCCCTGTGTCTATAAGCCAAGTATTTTATCAAAGAAAGATAACAGATTCATTTAGGGTAGTCCAATTCTGATCAATCTCCTTTCTAATTTATTTTGTTTGCATTTTTCTTTGTGTCTTTGTAATATTTATTTCAAAGCTCAGCAGTAGTCGGGCTGTGTTTATGTGTATACATACAGCATGTAAACAGCGTGATAATTACATGAAGTATTTCTTATTTGGACTGACAATTACATGAAGTAAAATCTTTTACTGGTATTCAAGTTCTGGCAATGTTATGATAATGGGTTTTATTATATTATAGATAATCAGGCATTCTTGGTATCATTGTGAACAGATATAGTGTAGGAATACCTTTACCTTTTGTTATCTACTTAGCTTTGTTAAATGTTTTTCTGATACCAGATGTTACAAGCTAAAGCTCTCTGTCAGTAGGCCAAAGGCTTTAAAGGATAGCTTTAAAGAATCTGTTTTAACTTCTTAAAATGTAATTTCCAGCTGGATATAATCTGTTGCCTAAATTCATATCTGAGGGATCCTACTGAATTCAGTGGGATTCAGCTGTGCTTCATGTTAAATGCCTTTTAAAATTAATTATGCCTGTATTTGGTACAACAGCTGGAATCCTGTGAATGATCTCTAGAATTTATTAATGCTTGTGTACTGTGTGTAAAGGTTAGTCTAGTCTTTTCATTCTTTAGTTCTGTAATAGTATACACATGCATTCTGAATAGATTTTAATGTCTCATTTCAGTCATAATTAGGAAAAAAGGGCACCATTGTCTTTACTGAAAGAGTGGTCAGGCGTTGGAACAGGCTGCCCAGGAAAGTGGTGGAGTCACCATCCCTGGCGGTGTTCAAAACGTGTAGATGTGGCATGTCAGGATGTGGTTTAGTAGGCATGGTGGTGTTGGGTTAATGGCTGGAAGTGATGATCTTAGAGGTCTTTTCCAACCTTAATGAGTCTATGAAGATA
The DNA here is from genome assembly GCF_030867145.1 of Opisthocomus hoazin. Taxonomy (NCBI): domain Eukaryota; kingdom Metazoa; phylum Chordata; class Aves; order Opisthocomiformes; family Opisthocomidae; genus Opisthocomus; species Opisthocomus hoazin. The sequence continues at coordinate 20,872,232 of NC_134454.1, read as the reverse complement.
ATAAAGCTGTTCAGAAAAATTACTATTATCAGTGAGTTGTATTGTTATGATAAGTGTGGTGGGTTAACCTTGGCTGGCTGCCAGGTTCCCACCCAGCTGCTCTGTCATTCCCACTTCTCAGCAGGATTGGGGAGAAAATAGCATGAAGAAGCTTGTGGCTCAAGATAAGGGCAGGGAGTTCACTCGACAATTACCATCGTAAGTGAAGTAGACTTGACTCAGGGAAGATTAATTTAATTTATTGCCAATTAAAAATCGAGTAGGATACTGAGAAACAAAGACAAAGCTAAAACCATCTTTCCCCCACCCCACCTTCTTCCCACGCTCAACTTCACTTTCGACTCCTCTACTTCCTCCCCTCTGAGTGGTGCAGCGGGGGATGGGGAGTGGGGGTTGCAGCCAGTTCACAGAGCTTCCTCACTGCCACTCCTTCCTCCTTAAACTTTTCCCCTTCTCCAGCGTGGGTCCCTGGTAGAATACAATCCTTCATCAACTGCTCCAGCTTGGGCCCTTTCCGTGGAGTACAGTCCTTCAGGAACAGACTACTCCAGCCTGGATTCCCCACCAGCCTCAGTTCCAGACAGAAAATGGGCTCCTGCATGGGCTTCTCTCCACAGGCTGCAGCTCCTGCCAGAAGCCTGCTTCTATGTGGGCTCTCCATGGATGACAGCTGCTTTCAGGGCACATTCACTTACTGCATTATGGGGACCTCCATGGGCTGCAGTGTGGGTATGTGCTCCACCATGGGCCTCCATGGGCTGCAGGGCGACAACCTGCCTCACCATGGTCTTCATCACAGGCTGCAGGACAATCTCTGCTCCAGTGCCTCCCCCTTCTTCTTCACTGACCCTGGTGTATGCAGGGCTGTTTCTTTCACATGTTTCTCACTTGTCTCTTTTAGCTGCTGTGCAGCGTTTTTTACACATTCTTAAACGCGCTATCACAGAGACACCACCAGCATCACTTACAGGCTGAGCAGCATCCTGCAGTGGGTCTGTTGGAGGTGGCTGGACCTGGCTCTCACTGACATGAGGGCAGCCCCTGGCTTCCTCTCACAGAAGCCACCCGTGCAGCCCCCCTGTTATGAAAATCTGTCCATGTAAGCCCAATATGGTATCATCTTCCACTTTAGTTTTCATAATATCGTAAAAATCTTTGTAATAAACCAAGTCTAAAAATTCTAAGTAGAAAAAAACCAGTTTAGTCAGATCTTGGAAGAAAAGCATCAGAAGGATTTTTCATGTCCTACCTGAAGAATTCATTTTCTAAATGTTGCTCTCATGCACACTCTCAATTTGAAGCCCTGAATATTTTTCTAAGATTTTAGAAGCAGTGGCTGTTATCTGTCAATATCAAATACTTACCTTAAGTGTAGTTTTAGTTTTACAATATCCTGTCTGTGGCTGGTCCCGTGCTGCATGACCATGTACTCTGGAGAGTGAGAGTGTTTCAGAAGAGTAAGTAATATGGCAAAGTGTTAGCTGGCTCTTTGGATCATGCAAAAGATAGCTCTTACCAGAGAAATCACCACTGAAGTGCTACACAGTAATAACTTTATTATCTGAAAAGTTGTAATTTTCGTGTGTGCTGCAGGTCAAAAAACTTTTTTTTTAAGTGTTCTTCAAAATTTTTAAGAAAATCTTCTGAGAAGAGTCTCATGTTTGTTATTTTTGCAGTTTTCATAGCAAAGTCATGCTGAGAAGCCTAAAAATGTCACTTCTCAAATTAGCACTTGAAGCTTATGTCAAAACATCGGCAGACCAGCTGATCATAGTTTTTGGGTCTAAAACATTTGTTGGGTGACCACAAGCCACACTGAAGTCTTGTAAGAAAACAAAAATTTGGGAATTTCAAAGGAGGCAAAAAACTTGAGCTGACCTTTTGGAGCTAACTGATAATATCACTATAAAATTTGAGTTTACAGACACATAGTAGATGATTTCTCTAGCAGTGAAAATCTCTTGGATTATGGTAAAGTGATAAGCATATCTTCTCCTTTTAATTTCCTTAGATGTTTTCAATTTCAAAAAATCATGGAATCATAGAATCTAATAGCATTCAGGCCTGTTACAACCCTTGGGAATAATGAAATCCAGTTTTTACAACCAGCCTTCTTTTTCCTTGTGAAAAAAGACACATTATTAGTTTTTTCAAATGAAAGATTTAAAAATTTCCATAAGAAATTATTTTTTTAAAGACCTCATAATGAAATAAATGTTCAATCACAGCTTCTTTGTCTGTTCTTCATTCCACTCCATTTCTTTTATTTCAGGCAACAATATTACTATTTAACTCATTTTAGGTATAACATGAGCACCTTTATTTTGTCATTTACAATTTGTTTCAGTCTAGACTGACATTAATATATGCAGATATATACTTTGCTATGTGGATATGTATTTTGTAATTTCAGTCTCCACTGAAGTGTGTCTTCATGTTTACAAAGCGTAGTAACTTTTTAAAGTTCTACAATCAGAAAAATCAGTTGAAGCCAAAAAAAGTAGGGAAGTCCAGAAGGAATTTTTTGCAGGACATCAGGTCTACAGTTCTTCCATTTTTAAGAAGAAAGAGACCTTCAACAATTACTTTTGTCAGGTGAAAGCTGGAGCCACCCGTGGTGCAAAGAAATTCAAGTGTTGCAGCTTTTGTCTTTTTTTCTCTCTCTTGTGTTATTGTTGTGTAGGTTTAAGGTTTTTTTAAACTTCTGTTACTTCCTGGTTACCACATGAGCCTAATCTCAATAGTAATAGATGTTCTTGGGATCTAGTCAGATTAGTAGTTACAAAGTGTATTTGTGTGTTTCAATGAACATTTTATTGTACTTACTTTAGGAGATGTAATCACAAAAAAACCTAACAATATTTCATGCAGTCTAAAATTTCTTCTTACTTTTCATAGCCATTTCCTTCATATGAAAAATTATCACAAAATTTACATCAGTTGACAGAACAATATTTGTTAGCTATACTTTTTTTGGTCTTTAAATTCAATAATGATAAATTTTACCCTTTATGTATTGTAGGAAGCACAGCAATCTCTTCGAACAGTAGTCTTAATTTTATATTAAAACAATGTGTCTTTGACTTCCTCTTTTGATTTATTCCTTATAACGACACAGTTAAAGTTGACCTTCAGAAAGTGTTTAATCTTACCGTTTTTGTTTGTGTGTTCTCCCGAGTTTCAGTAATAAATAAAGGACATTTAGTTAATGTGGGGGAGAGGATGCTGAAACCTTTCTCGTATAAATTTTGTTAATAAGATATGTCAAATAGTTTTGAGAAGCAAAGATCTGGGAAGTACTTTGTGTCAGGTTATTTGAAATGTTTAATTATTCTCATCCCACTTGATTTAAACATCTTTTAAAATTATTTGAAACTCAAAATATTTACCATTCTTCCCTAAGAATCTAAACCAAAGGGAAAGCTATTATTCTTGTAAATTGCATGGAACATTTAGACAAATTGATCCTGCCCCTCCTGCCCCCCCCAATGGGATTCTGGAAATCTGCCCCTTTCTCTTTTACTTCTTTTTGTGTGTGAATGTGCGTGCATGTGTGTAGATTTTCACCTGCTGAGTAAAATTTTGCATTTGGCACTTAGAAAAATACACAAAGCTTCAACCAGTCTCTGGTTACTAGAAACGAGATTTAATGATAGCTTCTGGGTCCTTCTGTCTTGCTTCAAGGTCATTACTACTAGGTATGTATTAGAGAATATCAGAGAAAGAGTCCTATATTAGAATTTTAAATAATACTTAACATCTGACTTCCAGTTCTTGGTGAGAAATTAAAAAAGGTATTAAACAAAATATCCCAACAAACAGCTCCGTGCTTACATTGTCCAAATAAAAATTCCAGTTTCCTTATTGTGGTGTTTGTAATGTCACTGTTCTGGTAGTATTTTTGTTACCACTGAGTCTTTTCATGTAAAATCTGTCATGCAACCATTGTTGTCTGTTCTTTATACATATGTTATCCCTTCTATGTGATTAAAAAAAACCCACAAACATTCAAGAACAGTTTGTATTTGTAGGGCCCCTTTACACAAATTATGAAGTTTTTGACCTGATGATTTTGTGAAGAGCATCTTTGCATTTATTTAGCTTTAAAGCCTTTTCACATGTCTTTGTCGAGAAATGTGTAGGAGGATACAGGTTATTAGGCTTATTAAAAGGATTTTTAACATATACCCTCTCCATTTCACTATCATCACAAGAATCTTCTTTTCCACCTTCTACTGATTCCATGTATTTGTATGTCTTTCTTTTATCTTCACAACTCTAGAAATGTTTTGCCTTGTAAATTTCAGGTAGAGGTATAACTTTTAAGTGCTCAGGCTGGTGTCTTGCAAAATGCTACAGAGGTTGTTTTGAAGTATTGGAAATAAAGGTAACTCAGTAATCAAAATCATGAGGAGTAACAAACAAAGCTTTACTTACAGTATACAGCATTCTTTTTTCTGATTCAGGGACATGTACTTCTGATGTTAAGAAGTTGGCATTTATGGCAGTCTTAATGTATGCACAGTAATTGTCCACAGAGTACAGAAAAATTCTCTGAGTGAAAACCCTATTGTGAATACTTGAATGAAGTTATCATTTATAAGGGCTCTTTAGCATGACTGCAGTTCCTAACCCTTGGATCAAAACACAGTGCAAATGTCAAGATGGCTTAAAGTGTGGAGTTATGGTTAAGAAGTTGCATGTCTATCGTGTAGGACAGATTTTTGATATAGGTTTTTTCTGCTTGCTGTGGATGTGGTTGTTCTTTACCAGATTCTTTCGCAAAATTCTATGACGGCATATTTTCTCTTCACATTTCATATTGCTTTAGAGGAATGAAAAGTTGTAGCTAGCTCAAATTAATTTTGTTTCTGTTCCTGTAATTTTGGATAAGGATTTAGAAATGACAAGGATGTCTTTTTGCCTCTTCATGATGAAAAAGTATGAATTCTGATTGAGTGAGCGGAGAAGCTTTTCTCAATTTGTTAGTCAGCTTGGCAATGATGGAACTGAACCTAGACTGTGTACTGATGGCATTCCTGCAGTAGAAATTTGAAAGAAGTCTAGCTTGCCTGTTTTATGTGGATGTTTAAATACAAGTTAGCCCCTCTTCTACATAGGAAAGATGTGAGGTGTTCCTCAGCAATTGCTTTTGCAATGTTTGCTTTTGATTATCATGACAGATTTCTGCTGTAAGCAGAGATGACTGGTTAAACATTTATTTCAGGTGTCCATCTCCTTTGATCATACACTTTATAAATTAAACTCAGCTACTCTTCTGAAGATCTGTTTTATGTAAACTGGAGAAAAATTGCCTAAAACGATTATGAAAAGTCTGGTCAGAGTATAGTGGGCATTGGGAACAATGTGAATTTTATTTACAGTAGGATTGCTGGACAGTGTGGCAATGAGGGTAGGTAGTTCCACGATGAGAGAGAAACGTTTTAGGACTGATAAAATATATCAATGTTTTAAAGTCTCAGACTCATTGTAAATATACTTAGTTCAGCTGAAATCGGTCACTCATATAGTTGTATCAATGTTTATTAGATCCAACAAGGAGAGGAGCATCAGACTTGAAATTCAGACAGTAGTGTTCTTTGCACTATTGTCATGTTTCTACTCACATGTTTGCCTACAATAAGTCGTTTTCTTTCAGAACTGATGTCTCACACATTATAGGAGAGATCATGGCATTAAATGGAAATGGATCTGTATAGGAATCAAGGAAGCAGCAGGCATTCTGACTCAGTGCATCCATCACAATCCAACTCCAGCACACAAGAGGGATCTCACAGTGACTACAAGTCAGCTAGTACCCAATGCCTTAAGTACTGCCCAGATGCATGAGGTCCTAAACAGCTTTTGTCCAGTCTCTCACACTCCAAAGCACCTGCTTATGAAGTTTCATAGTCTTTCTAAACTAATATTATCATCATTTTTCTTTGGACAGCTACCAAGGAGAGCTTTGTATCTAGTTGTGTTGTTTTTTCTCCCAAAGGCATCACACATTGCTGTGGAAGTTACTTATATTGTAACATTGACTGCTTGACTCCAGTTGTGTCGCTAGTGCAATGGGTGGCGTCTTGTTGTGCGATGCGGGAAGGGCCCATACTTGTAGAGAGCAGTTATTGTTTGCTGGGAAATGCTAGGTAAAGCTTTGGACAATATAAGGGGGGCAGTGAGGGCAGGTACTTCTCTCATGAGGAGGACTTGTGGCTGTATACGATCAACTGCAGAGCAGCTGCAAATTTCTGCCATCCTTTCAAAATACCATGCACATGAGAAAATTGCTGTAGTTCTGGCAGAATGGTCACTAGTAACACTATATCATCTCCGCCCAGACACTGTGTGTGAGTAAGGAACTTCTCATCCAGAAACCTTTATCATAATTAATTAAGACTCAGTCAAATTCTTAATTTTTCATACTAAATTGGGACCTGGGAGGAACCATCAGCAAAAGCTGTTGCATCTTTTTTTTTTTCTTCCTTTGGAGTACAGGCTGGATTAGAAACTGAATTCTTTCAGAGACTTTCTTTCTAAGCTGTTTTTTAGAGATGATGAAGTTGGGAAATGCAAGCTGATGGTGAGGGGCTTAAGAATATCTTTTTAGTCTGAAGGAGACAGCTTCCAATATTTGCTGTTTCTAGGATCTGGATGTGCTACTTGATAGCTTTTTGATACATTTCAGAGAGTCAGTCACGGGTTGCATCTGCACATCTATCAAGATGGGGTAACTGGGCATCCAGCTCAACAAAAAGTAAGGGGAGAGTTAATGGTCTATTTTTTACATGGAATATAGGAACTGGCAAACAAAATTTAAGTAACTTAGAGATATGCTAATATATTCTGGAAACTATGAACTGTTTCCCTCCCTATATTAGTCTTTTTTTAAGATTGTTTTTCCCCCGTCCTGATTTTTGTCTAAGGCACCCATTTTGCTATTTATTCAGGTGTGTACATGTGGTTTCTCAGAGGTAAGGTAAATGATGATTACCACTGCTTGGTACATCCGCATGCTTTCCCCAGGGTACAAGGTTAGAATGGGTTCATTGAAAGAGCCCTTTCTTTTAGTAAAGACTAGGGCTTGTCTGGTAAGTGTTTGTCCTGTTCAAAATCTGAAGAGGAAAATAGTGGCTGGAGAGTAGTCCGTGACTTGTTTTTATCGCCTTCATAACATCAGCAGAAAGCTGTGTTTTGTTGGGGTGTATAGGTAAGTCTGAGGAGCTTTCCAACAGGCAGTGTTGGGTGTGGTTAGATGATCAAGTTGCCAGTACTTGGAGTTAGGGGATGGAGAGTGCTAATGAGCCTTTAGCCTCAGCAGGAGGTATAGGGGTGTTAGACAATAGAACCTGAGTGGTGGGAAAGGAGATGGGGGCCATCAGGTTGCCCCCACGTTGCCCAGCAGAGCACATAAATGGATCACAGTACTGAGCCACAGGGTGTCTGGGCCACCAGTTGCTGCATTGCTAACACAGTGCCTGAAGTGTAAATTAATGTCTGGAATTCTATAGGATGTACAAAGTGACTTTTTGTTGGATGGTATACCAAAAGGGCACAAAGATAATACTTCTTCTGGGTCTCGTGATGAGAGTGTATGTTGTTTGAATTATGCAGAAAAAACCAACGTCCCCCAAACAGCTGACGTGGTATTTAAAAAAAGTGATTGCTATGTAGGCTATAATTTTGAACGGGAACATGAAGCTTCATTATTCTTTTGATGAAAATAACTGTGGCTAAACATACAAACTAAACATGTTTTACTAGTGTATCGATTGCATTGTTGAAAGTTGATGTGAGAATGTAAATAAATAGTAAATAATCAAAAGCCTGGTTCCTGTTGCTAGGAAAAAATGGGCAATTTTTTCCTTGAGACTTTTTGTCCGTTTGCGTTATCGTTTGTTTTTACTGGTTGTGGTATTATATTTGCAGGTGATAATGAAGGCAGAGTCACGTAAAACAAAAATTCTGACCAGAATAATAAGGTCTTGCTTTAAGCATTGCGGCACTTTACTGATAAAACACTCTCCACATATGTATATGATGAGAATTGTATTAATTATCTGAACATAAGGTTCAGTCTTCTTCCATGAGTAGCCCTGGTGTTAGTTACATAGCAAGGGAAACTTGTAGCAGTATGAGAGTAAGAAAATCGGAATTCACTAATAATTTACTAATTTTTTTTTAACATTTCTATATATACACACGCATATATATTTCTTTTAGATCAGGTACCTTTTGCACCTTTACTTCTTTAAATGGGCATATTTTTCTGACTTGCGTTATTGAGAAAAGCTGTACTGAAGTTTTACACTTGTGTCTGTTCCTCTGTGTATGTGAGAGAGAAGAAAAGATGGGGAAGGAGAGCTTGTAGGCATTGTTAGTTATATGTAGGTTTGTGTGTAGAGGTGGAGGGTTTGTGGGGAGAGGCCTGTTTATTCTTGCAAGCTCCACTTGCAAATTGCTTAGTTTTTTTTATTTTAGTAAACAACCTGACAAGGGCATATACAAGTTAAGGAAATAAAGCATTATTTGACTACGAGAGCTTGTGGGTTAGAATTAAGGGACAGGCTCATAAGGGTGACATTACAGTGGGTGTCTACTACAGGCCACCCGACCAGGAGGAGGAAGTTGATGAGGCCTTCTACAAGCAGCTGCAAGCAGCCTCACAGTCACAGGCCCTGGTTCTCATGGGGGACTTCAACCACCCTGACATCAGCTGGGAAGACCATACAGCTAGGCAGGCGCAATCCAGGAGGTTCCTGCAAAGCATCGATGATAACTTTCTGATGCAAGTGGTGGAGGAACCAACAAGGAAAGGTGCTCTGATGGACCTTGTGTTAACAAACAAGGAGGGACTGGTGGAGGATGTGAAGGTTGGAGGTAGACTTGGCTGCAGTGACCATGAAATGGTCGAGTTCAGGATCCTGCGTGGAGGAAGCAGGGCGATAAGCAGGATCAAAACCTTGGAACTCAGGAGGGGTAACTTTGGCCTCTTCAAGGAGCTACTGGGAGGAATCCCGTGTGCCAGGGCTCTCGAAGGCAGGGGGGTCCATTAGTGCTGGTCGCTCTTTAAACGACACTTCCTCCATGCTCAGAAGCAATGCATCCCCCTGAGAAAGAAATCGAGCAAAGGAGGCAGGAGACCTGCATGGTTAAACAAGGAGCTTCTAGCGGAGATCAGGTGGAAGAGAAAGGTCCATGGAATGTGGAAAGAGGGGCAGGCCACTCGGGACCGAGTACAGGAACGTGATCAGAGCGTGCAGGGATGCGACGAGAAAGGCCAAGGCCCACCTGGAATTGAAGCTGGCAAGGGATGTCAAAAACAACAAGAAGGGCTTCTTCCAACTACATCAGCAGCAAAAGGAAGGCTAGGGACAACGTGGGGCCGCTGCTGAATGAGGCGGGTGTCCTGGTGACGGATGATGCAGAGAAGGCAGAGCTACTGAATGCCTTCTTTGCTTCAGTCTTCAGTGCCAAGGCAGGCCCTCAGGAATCCCAGGCCCCGGAGGTAAGAGAAGAAGCCTACAGAGAGGATGACTTTTCGTTGGTCGAGGAGGACTGCATGAGGGATTGCTTAAGCGATCTGAACGCCCACAAATCCATGGGCCCCGATGGAATGCACCCACGAGTGCTGAGAGAGCTGGCGGATGTCATTGCTGAGCCACTCTCCATCATCTTTGAAAGGTCCTGGAGGACAGGAAAGGTGCCTGAGGACTGGAGAAAGGCCAATGTCACTCCAATCTTCAGAAAGGGCAAGAAAGAGGACCCAGGGAACTACAGGCCTGTCAGCCTCATCTCCATCCCGGGAAAGGTGATGGAGCAGCTTATCCTGGAGGTCATCATCAAGCAAGTGGAGGAGAAGAAGGTTATCAGGAGTAGTCAGCATGGATTCACCAAGGGGAAATCATGCCTGACCAATCTAATATCTTTCTGCGATGAAATGACTGGCTGGGTAGATGAAGGGAGAGCCGTGGATGTTGTCTACCTTGACTTCAGCAAGGCTTTCGACACTGTCTCCCATAATATCCTCCTAGGGAAGCTGAGGAAGTGTGGGCTGGATGAGTGGTCGGTGAGGTGGATTGAGAACTGGCTGAATGGCAGAACTCAGAGGGTTGTCGTCAGCGGCGTTGAGTCTAGTTAGAGGCCGGTAACTAGTGGTGTCCCTCAGGGGTCAGTACTTGGCCCAGCCTTTTTTAGCTTCTTCATCAGCGACCTGGATGAAAAGCTACAATGTACCCTCTGCAAGTTTGCTGATGACACCAAACCGGGGGGTGTGGTAGACACACCAGAAGGCTGTGCTGCCATTCAGTGTGACCTGGATAGGCTGGAAAGTTGGGCAGAGAGGAACCTGATGAGGTTCAACAAGGGCAAATGCAGGGTCCTGCACCTGAGGAGGAACAACCCCATGCATCAGTACAGGCTTGGGGTGGACCTGTTGAAGAGCAGCTCTGCGGAGAGGCACCTGGGTGTCCTGGCGGACGACAGGTTAACCATGAGCCAGCAGTGTGCCCTGGCTGCCAAGAAAGCCAATGGGATCCTGGGGTGCATCAAGGAGAGTGTGGCCAGCAGGTCGAGGGAAGTTCTCCTTCCCCTCTACACTGCCCTGGTGAGGCCTCATCTGGAGTATTCTGTCCAGTTCTGAGCTCGTCACTTCAAGAAAGATGAAGAGCTATTGGAGAGAGTCCAGCAGAGGGCTACAAGGATGGTGAGGGGACTGGAACACTTCTCCTACGAGGAGAGGCTGAGAGAGCTGGGCTTGTTCAGCCTGAAGAAGAGAAAGCTGCGAGGGGACCTAATAAATGCTTATAAATATCTGAAGGGTGGGTGTCATGAAGATGGGGCCAAGCTCTTTTCAGTTGTGCCCAGTGACAGGACAAGGGGCAAAGGGCAGAAACAGAGGCACAGGAAGTTCCATTTGAACATGAGGAAGAACTTCTTCCCTCTGAGGGTGACGGAGCCCTGGAGCAGGGTGCCCAGGGAGGTTGTGGAGTCTCCTTCTCTGGAGATATTCAAGACCCGCCTGGACAAGGCCCTGTGCAGCCTGCTGTAGGTGAGCCTGCTTCGGCAGGAGGGTTGGACTAGATGACCCACAGAGGTCCCTTCCAACCCCTACCATTCTGTGATTCTGTGATTCTGTGACTCTGTGACTTTTTACCACAGAACCTAATAGCTTTTCTATGAGAAATCACATCAGAAGTCACCAAGGCCCATTTAGGCATGCATGGCAATAGTGAAGTTCAATTAGAAAATAAAGATAGGGATTGCTGGTAAAATAATGAAATACCATTTTTAGCTAAATGTATAAGCGGTCGCTGATGACCACTGTATGTTCAAGAGAGCGAATATTTTTAACGATTATCTTTTAAAAAATCACATATAAAGTATATGGAATTATGTAACATTTTTGCATTGGAATTGAAGACTAAGACTTTGCAAGGATTCGTATTGTTACTAAAGTCTATTTAATTTATAATTACTGTTGTACTTCTTGAATTTTGAACAGCTTGTGAAATTCTTAACAGAAGCACAGCTAAATTGTAGCAACTGTGGACAGTGATTAATGCAGTGAGCAGGGAAAGCACTGCATGCATGAAAGGAGACTATACCAAGGACAAAGGCAGACACAATGATGGTTGTAATGAAGCTGGATTCCCATGAGGGGTAGCATCATAATGTAACTTTTTCTGCCTCTCTTTTATTTTTTTTCAAATTTAGTGTTGGCCATGACTATTTATTTTCAAGATTACATTTATTTTGAGGTGGGTCAGCTAAGATGTTTGAGAAGGCAGTGCATTTCATAGCAGACAAAGGTTTAGACGTAACAGTAGGCTCCTGCTTTTAAAGCAATGTATATATTTGCATTTACTGACATGCAGTATTTCATACACAGTATTGCTTCTACTAGGCTTAGGAACTCTTCATTAAAATCACATCGTATCTTTTTATTGTTTTGAATTCTGATGGGGTGTTGAAGTTGTCCCATCCTTGCTTGATCCTGAATGTTTTGAAGTAGAATACAAATCAAATAAATGTTATGTCCAGAAAAATGCTAAGGCTTGATCACAGAAGTGGAGAAAGTTCATTACTGTAATCAGCCTGTAATAAGATACTGTTGTAATGAATCAGTATGAGTTAACATGTTCTCAGCTATTGTTTTATTCTGTGTAAAATAATTATACTCTGTGTTTTATGAAATTACAGCTGTGGCTACCCACAAGAGAAATGTACAGTAGGAAGTAGTCGCTGAGTGTTTCTGTTTGAATAATCATATTCCTTCTGCCTTTATTTTGAGGAAATCTATTATAAATTGCAGTCTCTTCTACCCATTGGTGGAAAATGTGAAAATAAAAAAAAAAAACCATACTAAACCCACTAGTGACAGGAATGAGTAGAATCAGGACATCCTACAAGAAATAAATTGTGAAAATACTTGCAGCAACTCAGTGTTGCACCAAAAGTAAGGTAGTCAGTGTGTTTTTAGTTGAACCACAATATTTTAATTGGATTGGAATTGGAGAAACCTAAAAATATGTTTGGCACAGTAAGCAGATTTCTTCTGAAACTAAATCAAGTTTGACTTACAAAATTTTTTCATGTATCAAATTTACTTGGTAGTGATAAGGTTCACTGCTAAACACTGTGCTGGAATCTGTAGAAATCCTATCTGAATCTCCACATTACACACAGTTGTACTCACTGTGAGAAAGCCTGCACAGCTGCAAACAGTGGTTATGAGGTGGAACATGTATATTCTTCAATGTGTGGTTTGGCTAAAAATTTGATGATACAAAGACATACAATTTTATTGCCATAGTACCCACACCAAATCATATCTTTTGAAATGAAATTGTTTCTATTTTCATTTCAACTCATGAGCTTACATCAAACTTCACAAAGTAATTTTTGTTTAAGACCATTAAGCACTAATGTTTTGTTCCTGAAGCTTACCAGCACAGAAAATTAATTTTGCCTGTGTGTTCTTTATCACATCATGACCACTGCTACGGCCATTATATTATGGTGGGGTTAGTAATCCTTCTGACTGAAATGTGATATTTCAAACTTACATCATTTCAGTGCCTCAAGAAGATGGTCTGCAAAAATTGGTTCTTGTTGCATTTTAGTCCTTCACCTCAGGTTATATAGGTGTCAGAAATGGCTAATGAGGATAGTTCATTTCTTCATGGAAATAAATTACATTAAGGGGCGTACTAAAATGATCCATTGATTTTATACAGGTAACTGTCAGCTGCTATGAGACATTTGTAATGTTCATTTCCTGCTTATGTGGCTGGATTTGAATTTATCATCTAGAGAAAGGACACACTGTTATTTTCTGTGCATACCAGTGGTTCTCTAGCTCAGCATGTCTCAGATTAGTTATTCTCTGTCTTTATATTATAATGCAGATATATATATGTGAGTGTCTATAGATACTTTGTAAATTGAACATATATTTCAAAACTTTGTAAGTTGACTCGGTTTCACTTGCAAAGTTGCCTCATCTGTGTTTTTTCATTAGACACTAATAAATTTCCAAAGTACAAAAGTGTGCATAATGGCCAACAGTTGGAAAAAATGATATTGGTTTTTGTCTGTTTCGTCTAGACACTTGCATAGGTTCAGTGAGAAATATTTTGGTTTATTAATAGGTGATAGTAGCAATGGAGTTTATCTCCAGGGGTAATGGTGAATTTAAAATGCAACTGAAGTTGAACAGCATTGCATCCCTCCGTAATAGATATGTTCCACTGTTTAAATTTTGGTTTGTAATAGGTCTGAACTGTACAAATAAAATGGGAAATTAAAAAGGAAACAACACAGTTGTGTACATTTTGAAGCAGATTTTGTCCTTCAAGTGGGTAGTGTTTTCTCATCTCTAATTATACTACCATTGGAAGGTGGCCCAAGGGAGCCAAACCTTTTCTGTGTTTTAACAAGGTAACTGCTATTATAAAAGAACTATTAATGGATTTATTCTAATTCTTATTACATATTAGGAAATATTGACTCTAAATCATAGATAGCTTTTAGCTTACAGGCTTATTACAGATTTGGTTTCACAAGTAGAAGAGTGGAATAGAGTTTAGCCTCACAATGTAGTTGTAGGATCTACATTTTTACTAATTTCTGCATAGCATTTCATCACTGTTTTGAAACACACAGACTTAACTTTGAAAGGTACAGCAGACTGTCGTTCTCCTTATGAAGCAATGAGCCTGCAGCTCCTAGAGAATGCAGATGAGTACCAACATAGGGCATAAGTGAAGCCAGAGCATAGCTTCATGTCTTAAGTATCATGTTTAATGGGTAATTTTCAGCCCTCTTGGTAATTGTGGTGATTTTGTAGATAATTCTTGTAAGTAGATGAAGTGTATTTTGCTTAACCATTAATTCCTAAGGCTAGATTGCGGTGGTGTTACTAGTGTTGAGTAGCATTGTACATAGAGAGCTCAACTGCAATTAGTGGACCTAAATAAAGTACTGATTTGGCTGAAGTAAGGGGTGCAGAGTCTAGAGCCTTATGCGTATTTGCATTGCTAATGTTTTCTGTTAAAAATGTGTATTTTGTATGACACATTTACTCATTTTTGCAGCAGTTGCTGGAAAATATGTTAAAAATTCTGGATGGTGCCATGTAGTATTCATGTTTCAGTGTGTATCAGTTTCTGCTGGTCTTGTGTTAATAAAAAATACTTACATATCAGTGCTTTTTTGATTTGTGAATATTGTGCGTATGAACACTTGTTCAACCACGCATTCTTGTTAAGATACAACCAAACAGGTACTGACAGAAAAGAGGACCGTTACTGTGCCAGCATATTAAATAAAGCTAGAGGTTTTATAATTTGTTGTTACTGCTCATAAGGTGAATGGTTTCTGTCTCTTCATTTGATGGTGGGTGATGTGGAACACAGAGGTACTGGACTTCCCTGTGGGTTATTTTAGAAGTTGTTATGTTCAAACAATTATGTCTATTGTTACCATTTCACAGGTTTTAAAAAACTAAAAATTATTAAAATCAAGGAAACAGAGTAGTACATATAAGGCTTTCTGTACTGTTTTTCAAATTCTGTAAAATTTTTTTTCTTACATTTGTTATAAAACAGTCATTCAAATACAGACTATTTTTAAATCAACTTTCTGGGAATGGGAGGATTATGCAAGCTTGCAATTTCTTTTTTTAAAAAAAGATTCTCAATATATTTCTACATAACAAATTCAAGCAGTGTAAACTGTGATCTGTTAAATTTCCTTGGTAGTCATGGAAATCGCATTTGAATTCTTAATTTAAGGATCTAGAAGCTCTTTGCATTTGGGTAAGCTTTGAAATAAATAAATATTTTCTACTGGTGACAGAGCTCCTACTATAACACAATATTGCACCTGAAGGAACAATATTTCATTACGGATTGTTTCTTAATAAGGATTGTTGCTTAGAATTTTTTTTTAAATTGGATTTGTGAAGTCGTTGAAGAGCATCGTAATGTTTTGTCTCTTAAATACATTTTTTAAGTCTGTAATTAAATCAACTTGTTAATGCAATACACTTCAGATAGGACTTTCTGGACAGCATTATAATCAATATTAGTGTAAAGAATTGAACTGAAAACAACAGGCCAGGTTACAAAACTCTCAGGAAGATTTCTTACAGAGGAAAAGGATAAATTAAAACAAATATCTCTGAAATCTAGATTTTTGGAGTTGAAATATCCTGACAATGCTGAAGACCCATATGTAATGCTAAATCCTGTTTTGAGAATTGGCATGCAACTCAGATTAGTTTTTGCTGTGATTATGGCTTTGGTGACAGATGATGAGAAGTTTAATGAAAAGTCATCAACTACTTGAATCTGATGGAGCTTAATTATAGGGTCCATGTTCTTACAAAATTTTTTTTCAAGCCTCAGTGAGAGGACCTCACTAAAATCAGAAAACCTACAAGTAACTTCATAAAGAAAGACTTACTTCAAAGGCTTTTATACTGTTATATTTACTAGCTGTGTGAAATTACAAAAACTGGAGTGAGAAGCAGAAGGAAGATGGACTACAGATTTGTTTCCTTCAGAGACTGTAACTGAAAGCAGTTGAAAGTCCAGCTACAAATATGAAACACTTTATTTTGTATAGATATGCAAAGATTTTGGGGGGAGTGCTTCTGTAAAAGCTATACCAGCTTGCTAGGAGAAGGGTTATTTCAAATAGTGTTTATTTTGCCTGTACTTTATTATTGTTGTTACTAATTTGTGAATAACTGAATTGGACTGTGATAATTTCTGATGTCTGTAGCTGATTGTACTTAATACAAACTATGCTAGGTTTGGCTTTTTGGAAATGAAGTCCCCCCATGTGAAAAAAAGTAGTCACGTATGTCTGAAAAGGGTAACTGATAATTTGTGAATGGGCTACTCTTTCATCAGCTGAAAAATATAAAGGTGTTACGGTTTGGCTGCCGCCGGCAACAAAAGCGCCACACGGCCGCCCCTCCCCCCGCCAGGGTGCGGAGGAGAAAGGAAAGAAACAGGCAGAAACTGGTGGGTCGGGATAAGGGCAGTTTAACAGAACAGCAAACAAAGGGAACAGTAACAACAACGATACAGATAAGGAGAATACACAACACAAACTGCACAACCCAGAGAGCCGCTCTCCAGAACCGGACCGCTGCCCACGCTCCCGAGCCGTGAGAGAGTTCCCCGTGCCCAGCTCCCCCCCACCGGAACCCAGCATGACGGCACATGGTATGGAATACCCTGCTCTGTTTGGCCAGGTGGGGTCAGCCCACCCAACTGTGCCCCTTCCTGGATTCCGGTGAAAATTAACCCTGTCCTGGCCAAACTCAGGACAAAAGGCTACAAATTACTGTGTTTTGCAAGTTACCTCAGAAGATTCATTTTAAGGAGTAAGTACTAGCAGAATTAGCAGAAATATGGTTTTCTAGTTGCGTACAGTCTCAGTTACAAAATGTGATGTGTAAAATCTTAATGGAAAGTATATTACACCTTAACCATTGCTTCAGTTTCATACTGAAGTAATGATCAAGAGATCTGTGAAAACATAATTTTAAAGCTCTTTTGAAGCTAAAATATGGGTGACTGTGTTGCTAATTGTTGTGTTCCAGTGTGGAGGAAGTGTCAACCTGATCCTTCTTCATTGTTTCTGATCATGTCCATATTCTTGTGCGGCAGATGTAAGACCATGGAAGATGGCATATTACTGAGCAGCCAACTAATACAGGGTACACCTGGGCAATACTTCTGCGTGAGACATCTACCCTTTACTTGAAATTATGATTACAAGACTTCTCATCCTGCTCATTTTATTTTTCATAGAATCATAGAATGGTTTGGGTTGGAAGAGACGTTATAGATCATCTAGTTCCAACCCCCGTGCCATGGGCAGGGTCACCTTCCACTAGACCAGGCTGGTCAAAGCCCCATCCAGACTGGCCTTAAAACTTCCAGGGAGGGGGCAGCCACAATTTCTCTGGGCAACCTGTTCCAATACCTCACTGCCCTCATGGTGAAGAATTTCTTGCTTATATGTAATCTAAATCTACCCTCTTTCAGTCTAAAGCCATTACCCCTTGTCCTATCACTACATGCCCTTGTAAAAAGTCCATCTCCAGCTTTCTTGTGGGCCCCTTCAGGTACTGGAAGGCCGCAGTAAGGTCTCTCCGCAGCCATCTGTTCTCCAGCCTGAACAGTGCCAACTCTCTCAGCCTGTCCTCACAGGAGAGGTGTTCCACCTCTCTGATCATTTTTGTGGCCCTGAAATGCTTCATATGTTTCATGCTTTTATAGTATGAAGTTTGTGCTTAGGCTCTTGTTGGAAGCAAATGGGAAAATGTTGCATGCTATGTAGACAGCAAAGCCATGCAGGCTGCTGGCCACACAACATCTCAAGCTTAAAATAAATAATTCAGCATAGTATTTTATTTTTATTTAAGAGATGAAACTATTTGACCCAGACTTATTTAAGGAATGAAAGCCGTCAGGCTTTCATTGTTTACTATGACTGTGAAAGAGAAAGATGTCCATTGCTGTTTCTTGCATAATTTTCTGATGTACAACAGTAAACTAGAATAGCTGTTGAAATAATCTTCTTTAAACAGCATCCTACTATTGTATTAATAGTAAAGAAAAAAGAGGGAGCTTGTCACCTGTAACATCATCTGATGTATTCCCACCACTACAGCTTAGAGTTAGTGGAATACGAGTAGATAAGAATGTAACAATTGACAAACATAATATGTGGTGAAGACAGTTTGTCTAGCTAGTCACATAACTGACACCTCTGTTGCTCATAGTGTCAAAGATACAAAGGGTACTGGAAATTTCCTTTATGCATTTTTAGTTATGTCATAGCGCTAAGTAGAGATCAGTTATTGCTTTGAGACAATAGAAGGGAAAAGATGATATTTACAAAAAAAAGAGGTGTAGATGTCAGTTTATAGACATGATTATTTCAGCAAGCATGTTTTTGGATAATACGAGATAAGAACTGCTGACAGTGCCATGTATTTGAAGATAAATTATTGATCGAATAATTTCAAAATGAAAACAGTTTTTAATTACAGTTTCATAATAAAAAGAAGTGCAGCCCTAAAAAGAATACACTAGAATTGTGGAAAGGAGGAAGGAGTTGTTAATAGCAAGATAATGGGAGTGGGATGAAGATGATCGTGGTTTAGAAACAAGACATAATGAGAAGCAAGGTCTAGGGATGTTGTGTGATAGTAAAAAATTGTGTGCCACAGGAGAGGGCCTAGGCAGGAATGAGGAAGGATACAAGGCAGGAATTTAAGCTAAAGTTGGCTTTAGATCATGAGCAAGTGCCACAGGAAAGAATTAGGTTAGGCTTTGGAGATGGGGCTGAGTTCAGGAGTGTTCAAAAGACACAGCCTTGGTAGAGATACTAAGGTAAGAACAGAAGCTGGGGGAAGAGATACTGTAGGGAGGAAGAGTGGTAAAAACCTTATTCTGCACAGCCTGAAAATTAATCCAGGTTTCATGGGGTCAAGGGTTCGTTTGCTTTAGAATAGCCTCTAAACCCAGTGAAGGAATTGTTGACTGTCTTCTGCGTCTGTTGTCAGACTGACATACCAATGCAAGTGACTATAAGTTGCATTATGCTGCTGCTGCTTTTGCACGTCAGCAAAAGTGTGTGGGTGACTTGGAATGATTAGAATATGTATTACACTGTCAGATTCCTTTTTTTATTAGAAATAACTTCCCAGCTTTTTGAAGATTTCTATGTTTGCACTTACTGGGAGTTGCTAGAGTCAAAGGTATTATTGTAACTTACTATTTTCCTTGTATACATGCATGAGAATATAGTTACAGTGACTATTTTTCACCGGCAGTCTGCCAGGCTTCAGGCCTGCTTGTAGCCCAGGCTCTTTTCTGTAAGCCCATTGGATCTTCCATTCTTCATGGAAGTTCTGCGGGAATTGCAGGAAGTAAAAACTTAGGAAGCTCTTGAAAGATGCCAGTGCTGTAGAATATGGAGACACAGAGCAGGGTGTTAAGGAGACAGTAGAAAATAATCACTAATTGACCACGTTTGTCACGTTTGGAGGCCTTTTTGAAATGTGCATGATCTTCATGAACAAGGTTAATTTTTGCCACTAAAATGTGGCAAAAATCTGCAGTTTAAAGAAGTATTTTACAGCAGCCGTATGATATGTTATAGGCACTGCATGGGTGAAGGAGGTCAAAGACAGTCGTATGTAAACACCAAAATAACCACTTGTAGGATCCTTCAAATGTTAAAATTTCGGGAAAAATAATAGAAGTTCTGAAGCATGCCAGTCTCTCTGGGTGCAATACTACTCTGACACGTGTACAAAAATGCAGATTCAGGTTATAAGCCTATTGCCTTTGAAACTAGTGACATTTATTTTTATGCAGCTTAGCTTGCTTGTACCTCTTTCACAAATCCAGGAAGTAAATGTTTTATTACATATTAGAATATATTAAAATAATATTAATTATTATATATCAAAAGGAGAACTGAAGTCTCAAATGCTGTGAGATATTAACTGTGGTTTTAATTTAGTGGCTATGCCGGGATGTTTCTTCCACTGGCAAGCAGAATCTGGATCAATTCAAACCCAGAAAATTATGTTGACAGGGTGACTGATACATACGATGTAAGGCTGGTGAGTATGTGAGAGAAACTTTCTAGCAGAAAGAAAATATACTGAAAGGACAGTCAATATTTCGGGTTCTGGTATGAGACTGACTTTTTTGGATATTTTATCAGCTGGTTATGGTGCCATATTTCCTGAACAGAAACCAGGCACTAAATCCCTGTTACACTCAATGGGCAAAATGGAAATTAAGAGTAGTTCTTCACTACAATGTGAGATTTGAGTCAGTCTCCTAATTCAGCAACTATTTTGGTTGGGTGGTTACAGTTTGAAGACATACAGTTTATTTACTGTAAACTCTTTGTTTCTCACTCAGCTGGAATGTGCTCTTTTCTTAGTAAGTGAGATCACTGGTTACCTTTTGATATTATTTCTTTAATTTTAATACCTGTGAGGTAACTGCACAGAGTTACTTGTCAGATGAGCTGATCAACATTCTCCTATGATGTCTCTGCTGATTCCAAACCTGGAGTGCAGAGATTGTGACTTCTTACGTGTTTTCATTGAGGAGACCCTTTTACAGATTTGCGTAAATCTGCATTGCAGGCTATTCAAAAAGATAAGATGAAATTTAGTTTTCCATAGTTATCCCCAAAGATACTTCATAATTTGTTGTCTTTTGCTCTGCTAAAAGGTCAGCAACTGTTAGAAAGTTAGTAGACTTGATTTAATGCCATTCATGCTGACTAAAACTCTCTTATATTTTCCATGTATTGTGTTAAGTCTGGCTATAGCCAGCTGTTATGCCTTATCTTATACTCAGACAATAAACATTTTAGGGGAGGGAGATTAAGATAGTAAGCATTCTTGGACCAAGTTTATCTTCTCTGTTTTTGTTGGGTATAGCAAAGTCAGATGCTATTTTTGGAGGGTGCTAAATATTCTACAAATACTAAATAATGCTAGTAAGTGAGTATATAACAATGTGGTCTCGGAAATATAGTGAAAGTATAGTGAAAGAATGAATGAAAGTTTCTATAGTATTTCCTTCTTATCTTTCTCTTTTGAGGTGAACTCCAGTACTATTATTTTCTAATTGGTTATTATATTCTTAATAATGGGCTAGTAAATCATGGACCAAAGAGTTATTCGTACCTTAAGAAGTTTTATTTCATACATGTATGAGTATGTAACAGTAGTCGGATCTTCAAATAAGTTTGATTTTGAGAAGTACCTCACTTTATGATGTAGTTTTCTTTATGCTGAATTTGAGATTTATTGCTATCATATAGTCTTTTTGAAATACAGTTTTACCTGAGTCTGGAGCTTTCCTTGGTTCTTCAGCTAGAATTTGTTGGAGAGAGTGCAAGATTTGATGAATTCATCATGAATTTTGAAGTCGGCCAGTTCTAGAAGTTTCTTGCTCATTGCAACATTGCATCTACGTGTCAGATGTAATTCTTGTTTAATATCAGCTGCTGTATTAAGCAAATCCTGAATTACAATGCACTTAAATAGCAGTGCAAGACTACCTGAATGTAAGGCTGGAATTTGGCCCTCCAAACTGGAAAAGTGATGTGGCTTATGACAATGTTGTAAAACATGTAAACTTCTTAATTTTAGACCTTATAAGTCTTTTATTAGATTAGAGGATCATAGTACAGAGAAACTCCCATTTTCGTGGAATGATTTACAGATTCTGTAAATATCACCTCTGTAAAGGGATAATTCTTTGTTTTCATTTTCTGGCTGGGATTCTGCAACAGAAGAAATACGGCTTTGTGAAAGGAAGCCGTGTTAATTCTACTTTAATTATGGTCATTCTTCCCTCCTACTCCTTTAGTGTGTGTCATTATTATGGGTTTCTTTCTATGGTGTCTTGCCTTAACATTTTCTCTCCTGACTCCACTGGTACTTATGATATTAGAGCTGAGCTTTCAGTTTACTCTGAAACATTTAAAAATAACATACATTTCAACTGCTATTTGAATATGTAATTGAACCTTTCCCTATGCTTGCAACTGGGCCTCTCTTGTGCACCCTCGTGAGTGAAAATAATAATCTTACTCTGGAGACATCTTGTTTGGTTTCTCGTTTTCTGTGATCAAGAATGTGTAAGTTCTCTTTCACTTTGTAACTGACAATATACAAACATCAGTTACATTGTGCGAAAAGAGGTCATGTTGATGTAAGGCACTTTCAGTACAAATTAAAATGTAACTGTAAATAAACATGAACATATATAAGGATAATTTAACAGTCGCCTCCATAACATACCTAAGGATGAGCAGAATTAAATTTATTCAAAACAACCTGGATTCTGATTTTTTTATCTGTAATATCTGTGCATTTTAAAAATAAAAATATTTTTACATAATATTTACCCTTTGGGTTCTTTTGTCCCATAGTATTAAATAAGATAAAAACGAAAGAATCTGAACACCCATATCAGAAAATACACCATTTGTATTATTGTTCTACTGTTTATCATACATGAAAATAAAACAGTAATATTAAATACACTGACTGTATGTGCGAATAGTACTAAGTTCATTGGTATGCGTTGGGGTGGAGAGGGAGATACTTAAAAACACCAAAATGATTGTGCATCAATAATTGGAAGAAAATAGTAGTTCTGCTATGTACTTAACACACTTTATTTTAATAGAGCATTTTGAGTTAATAAACACATTTGCACATTTTTTGACAGTAACAACTACGGTGTATCTTATCACATAATTAACTTTCACAAACATGCTAACAAGTCTATTGAGCAGTAGTGACAAAATTTGAATAACCTATTTGTTTGGACTTTGTAGCCTAAAGAAAAAAAAGTTTATTAAAAAAGTCCTCAGACACCGATTCCCCTTCATCATTGTTTACCCATTTCTTAGTCTTATTTTACTGGAATTTTTCTCGGTTTCTACCAGGATTACTGGGAGGAGAATCAGACCCTCAGACCTTAAAGAGATTGATAATATCAGCCAATAAATAGAGAAATTAAGGTCCACTACCAAAGTGGATATTTATGGCATCTTGAAACACAGAGGCATGATGAGGTGTTACAAAGTGTTACACTCAATATATATCAAGATTTCTTACACGAGGACACATAAATACATACTTAGCATTACTTCACAGGGAATACTTTCGCTACATGCTATGAGATTTTCCACTTCAGTGTGATTTTTTTATGCTGTAGGATCAGACCTACATTTACCAACTTTATAAAAACATAATGATACATTTCCTTTTGTTGCTGAAAACAGCTCTGCCCTCTCTCCTGTATCTTACCATCCAAAAAGCTGAACTCAATAAACAATGACGATATTTATTGTTTTTATACTTCTTTTTTTCTCCTGATAATTGTTTCATTGTGAATCTAGATCTGGAATTTAATTATGAATAAGAGTAATTAAGAATAATTAAGCATCTAAGACTAATTAAATAAGTAGCAAGATTAAGATAAATAGATATCTTTCTTCTGCTTGCTGAAATGAACATATTTCTGGAGTGAAAGAAATACTGTGCTCTTAGTTGCTGAGTACAACCAATATCTAGTCTTGAATTTTAGTAAATTCATTTCTGAGAGCTTGTTTTATCACAAACTTTGACTTTTGTGACTTTCTATCTGCAAGACTGAAATTAAGCACAGTATGAATCAGTTAATTTGAAATATACGGGGGGGTTTTGTCTCATAGCAAGCTAGGAAAGAACTTGAAATGTAAGAACTTTCATGACTCCCATTCATTTATCAATTTTTTGTACAGTAATGTGAGTGCCTGTCACCTAGATCAATTAGTTCGCAGTCTATACAATCTATCCTGTGTTCTCTTTTTTTGCGTGTGATGGTAACTGCTAGTTAACTGACAAGACTTGGTTACATTTACTTGGTATGGTAAGACTTTGCTGGAGCGAAGGTATGAAGAGAACTAGATCATAGCTATTCACTCAACTTCCGTGCAGTTGGGACTAATTTAGTGCGTCATGAAGGAAGCTTGCAAATTTCTGTTGTTGTTGGAAGCTATGTAATCTGATCACAGTGCTGTAAATGTGTGCTGCTGGCTGCTCAACCTGAATCTAAAAATACTGGGCCAAATCTTCAATTTCTATAAATTTGAGCAGTGTCACTGAAATTACTGAGTTTTCATCAGCTTACGATATTGAAGAAATTAGCCAACTCATTTCAAAAAAAAACACCTTACCTGTACATAGTATGCATATTTTCTCATTTTCAAAAGAGGGAAAAAAGTTTACATAGTTAGAGACGTACCAAGTGTGTAAAACCTCTTGAATGAAACATAATAGCAAGTGATCATGCAGGTGATTTTCTAACAAAGTGGAACAAAATTATTTTAAAATAGACCAGTCTTCAAAATTTTCCTAACAGGAATGATCTTTTACAGAAATGTAGTTGGATTGGAGATCTAGTTGCATCTCTAGTCAAGTTTTATAGCAATATGGTAGCTAAAAAAAAAAAAAAGGGTTCTTCCAAAATAGCAGCTTGTAAAATGGTAGAAGTGTAGATGTGCGTTTGTGTTCACTGTGCTGTATCTTGCACAACCTTCATTTTGATAGCATATTAGTAGAAATCTTTAGAAGGTTGTATAGGTGTTTGTCCTGAAAAGCAGTATGATACCCATAAATGTAAAATTTCCACCTACTAGAGTGATTGTAATTAAACTAAAGTAGATCCTTGCTGTTTTGAGAAGACAGGAAAGCTCTAAGATAAAGAGGCTCCTAAATAGCGCTACTTAGACAAACTTGACTTGCTGCTTTGGGAGGGACAGAAAAGCTCTAAGACGGAGAGACTCCTACTTAATGTTGTTTAGACAGCTCAGCCTTGGGAGGGCAGATGCACCAAGCTACAGGGATAAAGAGGCACCAAGAGGACTGGAACAAAACAACCTGGAAGGACACAGTATATGTGATCTTAGAACTGAGTTTGCACAGAAACAAAGGTCAACCAGCAGACACTGTGACAAAGAGTACAAGCCTTCATCTGAAGACCCCCAACGACCACTTGGGGTTGCTAACAGACATGCGTGAAATACATTAGCATATGCTAATTAGTCACTGGATAAGTCATGAATATGCTAATCATTTCTCAGAAATATAATGAATATGTATATTGTGGTTGTATTTAACCTGAAATGACAGGGTGTTCGGCATGTTTGGAGGAGAGATTCCCTGTGTGCCCTATGTGGTAATAAAGAATACCTGCTTAATAGCCCTCTGACTATTGAGTCTTCAAGTCCGGCTTCCCATGGCATAATGTACTAGTACTGGAGTCATTCACAATCACAGAAAATCTAGTAATATGGGCAAAAGGCTGGCCCCATTTGGGAAAGCCACTGATCTCTGTGGCACCAGGTTTTCACCTGTTGTGGTCTACAGCAAAGTTTATGTCTTAGTCTATGGCTCACATTGTTGTAAGAATCTTACAGCTTTACACTTAGAAAAACAGTTAAAAACAGAAAGACAAATCCGTAATGGGTTTAATCATCTGCATGAGATATCCAGGTTTGCATTTCTTTCACTACTCTGCATGTCAAGTTTTTGTACCAGTCACTTAAGCACGAAGTTCTGTCGTGTTCTTTGTACACAGTGATCTGATCTTGGGCAAGAGATAGCTACTCCTAGAAGTAAATGTCTGGACATTGGAGGTAACTGTATGATTTTTTTAATCTGTTCTTCATTGTTCATTCAGACAAAACTGTGCACACCTGCATGACTTTCATTGTCTTTTTATTTCTTTTAGAAAATACGTTAATTTGGTCAGTCCTGAAAGGTCACAGTGAAGCGGTGTGTGGGGAAGAACATGAATATTTTCAAAGAACAACGATGCAGACAATTGGCTCTGGCTCCACAGTGCTAGATGCAATATTTATTGTATTTGCAATGCTTTGCAATTAAAATTACTTGGTTGTAGCCATCCCACCTTTTCACAGTGTAATGCTTTAGTCGTTGGACTAATTTCATACTTCTTTGCTGTGGTGCAGAGGAATCACCTGTAAACAAGATAAGAAAGAAACTGAGGGCATGGTGGAAACATTCATTGGAACATGATCAGAAAGCTTAAGAAATAAGTCCTGACTTCCATCAGAAAGGACTTAGATTCTTAGATCTGGGAGAACATGGGAGGCTCAAGATGGGAACTGGATAAAGAATTCAGTTCCACAGAGTATAGGGAGAAAACGTGCTGGTGGATTGTGAAAGAAATTTGACATTCAAGTGTTACAGGAAATTTGAACTTGGAGGTTACCAATATGGAAAGGTTTGCACCCATACCCAAAATCTCATTTTGATAGTGACAAGGCAAAAAAGGTCTTTATAATGGATAGCAGAATCAAGGGAGTTCAATGTGTGTAATGCACTATGCATTAGTATGGGTCTTTTTGTGAGAAATAATAGGGGAGGTGAGAAGTTTGGTGTTGTCAGTGCTTTTGTCAGTTCTGAAGTTGCTGTTCTTAACTGTGACTGTGTAGGTGTGCTCTGACTACCTTAACCATTAGGCAAACAGGGTAGCCTGATTGCCTGTGTGAGTCCCAACACCTCTGCAAGGCCCGTGGAGCTACTTTGGTACCTGCTTGAGTGATCTGTGGCTAACGGTTAAATGTGCTGCCTTACCTGAATTAAAATAGACTAGAACATGTGTGTGTGACTGTAATTACAGGAGTGACTGCAGTATGGGTAAACTCAAAGGTGAGGTATGCTTTTGACACTATTTGAAGTGTCAGGATTTTTTTTTCTGTGCTGCAAGTATGCACAAGTGTAGGTCAGCCTTACACATTTAGATGCATTATTTAGTTTGCATTTGGTTTTCAGTAGTAACTTGTGTAGTCAGGCATTATAAGTTGTGGGTTTTGGTTTTTTTTTAAATGACTGGTAATTTGTAATCTTACTCTCAAAGCATGATAATTTCCTTGAAATAACATCCGTTCTTAACTGTGGAAAGTGAAGTGTTTCTTTTTACAATTAAACTACCTCAGATTTTGGTTTTCCTCATATTTCTTCCTTCTGATTTTATATGTGTAACATAGAATAATTTAAGAACAAGCTAGTCCTGTATACATTATATTCATTTCTTCATTCGTAGCATCTACATATACCTGCATATAGCTCTTCATCTATATGAAGGGACAGTTGCAAACATCCTACTACTCTTGTCCTAGTAGCAACGGACAGCAGCAGGGAAGCAAGTACATCAAATACGTTTTCATAACTTTCAAAATAAACAAAACCTGCAGGATTAATTCATACTATTTCTAGCTTTTGAGATCAAGTGGAATGCCACAGGTTGCAGGTCCTCAACCAATACAGGCTCCTGTATTGGGAAGAGTGATAACTATGCTGCTTTTAACTGTGCCTAACAAATGTGCTCCTGTGTACTAGTGCAGAGATAATTAAATAAGCACAACAAAAGACCTGTCATATCTGCTGATGTTATGCTACAGTGTGATACAAAAGGTCAACATACACATGTGAACAGACCATACTACTGTCTATTGAGGAGGGAGAAGACACACAAAGAAATTAAACCTTGTATTCTCCATCATTAACTGTGTTGCTGGTGTTAAGGCCAGACATATAAAAAAATGCATCTTGTACTCCAGTGGGCTTTTCTTTGCTGATTTCTGTCTCTGTCAGTAATAATTTTATATTGATTCTCCTCTGCAATTTCCTTTTGCTTTGGTACCCGATATTGCATTATATTGTATTATTACAGTGAAGAGCACTGTTAAGAATAATGAAAACAAAAACTTCAAAGACTTTATTTTTTCTGGAGGTTTTTGAAAGCTGTCTACTTTGAGAAAGAGGTTTGGTATCAGAAGTGAAAGCATCAAAGTATAACTTCTAAATATTTATTGCTAACTCTAATTAGAATTTTTTCCATTTGTGTGTGCCAGCTTTTGACACAGTGATATGCAAAATTTTGAGCCTCCAGAAGCTGCTTTTCTAAAGGCATTCAGTGAAGGAACAATACACATAGTAATTGATTCTTGTGATTTATGAACAATACAGTAATTCATTCAAGAGGTTTTACTATTATTCTGTTCGGTGCACTGCACGTTAAGGAACACAAAGAGTAAATTACAGACAGCCCTTGGGAGCAAGCAACTTTTATACATACTAAAGCCAAAGCTTTCAAGCATTTTTCATTTTTAATAAACTTACCTGACTGGCTATATATTCATATGTAAAGATCTTATTTTTACTTAAATTTTTACTTGCATAGTCTGAAATTCATCTTGGTTTGAGTTATCCCTCTGCATTGTTTGACCAGCAATTTCTGCTTCTCTTTTGTTTTTCAGCATTTTTTCCATTAAATGAGCCTGGTTTCATCTTGTTTCTTATTCCTGTCTTTCCTCAGTCCAGTTCCTGTTATGTTTGGATATTGGAGGTCAGCTATTGTGTGTTCTTTTTGGTGACCTGCTATATTCTTTGCATCCCCAGCTACAGTAGTCTAACCTCATGTGAATTTGTGTCAGTAGTTTCAGTTTTGTTGTGAGAAATTTATTTCTGGTTATCTTCTTATATCCAGAAGGAAAAATCAGAGAAAAATCAACAAGTTTTGCAAACAATATTTGATGATGCAGTACAATGGTCAATACTAGACATTTTCAGCATTTTGAATATGCCATCAAGATTCAGACATAGAGAAATCAGAGTTCACAGGCCGCAAACCCAGGTTCTCAGTTCTTTTCAGGAAACATTCAGCCATTTTAAAGTACACTTTCAAGAGGTTGCTGAAGCCTTATGTGTAAAATACAGTTTTCCTAAATTTCTAACTTCTGAACATGCATATCATTTAGATGTAAACAGATCTATACATATAGAGTGTTATATAAATGAATATTTGAAGTGAATAATCAACATGGCTGCATAATTAAAGCATTCAATTCTATTATTTAAATGGACACACACAATATTAATTATACACCTTTGAATTTGAATTATGTAACAGGGCAATATGTTTTGCAGAAGTAATTTATTATAATTTCATAGAAGGTAACTGCTTTCAGTACATACATCTGTGTCAAAATAAGCAGTTCTTATTCAGTACACTTGTGCAATGTAAGCTGATTCCCTTAAAGAGTGTTAATTAAACCAACATTTTGCAATACTGATATGCAGAGGACTGCAGTTTTCAAGGACTAATAACTTTGCCAAATAGCTACCAGTTTTCACTGATACTCTGAAGATTTGAGTGTAGTTTGTTTGTTTTTTTGTTTTTCTTCCTCTCACCTAAGAGAAGTGTCATCCTTCTTACAAGTAGATAGGGCTTAAACTGGAACATTTTTCAGCCCTCTTATTCAATGCATGAGCACAAATCTCCACCACAAATTTTGTAAATTTATTAACAGTAACCACTATAATACTCCTCCCTGTGTTTAGCAACATACGTGACATAATCCTGGAAGTAAGGAAACTGAGACATAGAGGATAAGTAATTTGCCTGAAGCTAAACAACAAGCAATTAGCAGAGATGGGATTAGAATTACAAGGTTTTGATTCTTGGCCCTTTGTTCTGTGCGGTAGCCAACTGTCACTTTCAATATTTTTGGCTTATGATTTTATCTCTTGAGACCAAACTTCAGTGAATTTATTTTCTGAATCTTCTTACTACTTAGATGTGAACTGAGAAGGGAACCATGACTAGAACTGACACTACTTTTTGTTTTTAGAATAATTGGAAAGAATTTACTTAGCTGTGAAAGAAAAATGGAGAGTGCAATCCTTATTGGTAGTTGTATTTCAATAATTTTTATTTTTATTTTAAAGATGGACATGAATAGTGCTTTCCCACTATGACAGAGCTTTCAAAGTGAAAATCATTATGACAGGGCAAATGTAAATTAGTTTTTTTAAGAAATAATGCTTCACTGTGTCCTACAACTCTTGTAAGTTTGTGTTTGGTAATCTTCTAAAACACCAAGTATACCTTAAAAACAGCGGATTGGATAAAACTGTAGAATGTATTGCAAGTACTTACTGTCAAATCACTAACTTCAAAATGTATTTCAGACCCTGCTAAGATAACCTCTGCACATTGGTATTTCAGTGGTACAGTCACAGTCCAAAATTATGGTGGGTCCTTCGCTGTAAAAACACAATCACTCCACAGATAAGGCATGACATAAAGCCCAGGTGAATTAACTTTGTTGATTCTGTATTGCCTTCACTGACTCTCTCAGGACCACACATGTGAACTGTTCTAGACAGTTCCAGTTTGATCTGTTTATCTTGGTCTCAGAACACCTGTGGTACGAGCAAGAAGAACCGAAGACAAGGAGGACACATGAGAGGAGAGTAAGAATGGAATAACAGTCACTGTGTCTGGGCCAATGCTGATTTTCTCAAGTGAGGATAAAGCAGAATAGTGGGAATTTTATGGGAATTCCTTTAAAGGAAAATGACCAAACAGAAGTGAGGCTCTTCACAGTCAGTATATACCACATTAATAAAAATCACTAGGCAGTGCTTTTAATTTTCCTACTCTAAATAACCTGTATGAATGAGACAAAGTAATTTCTGGTTTCTTCAACTGAATAACAGGAAAGCTTTGTATTCAATGACAAAAGAAGCTGAAGAATGCTAGTGTAAGATTTCCTCTTACAGCATGGTATTTGGCCACGCATAAGACTCTTGCCCCTCTTCCACCTTCAATCTGACATTATGTTCCCCCCTTAAATAGCATGGCCTTGACTGAATGTCAGTTCCATGTAGTGTTATGATTTCTTGCTATCTCTTTTTTTTTTTAAAGAGGAATAAATTTATGTTAAAGAAGAATAGAAGATGTCATTGGTGAGATATAGATGAGATAGGTGTAAGCTAGACAGAGCACTGTGGGATGGGAGTATCTATTTAGGCATATTTTTAATCACTGAACATTATATTAAAATCACTGAAGTAACATGAGTAGCCATGCAAGATGCTTGTAAAGCAAGTGCAATGCTACAGCGACATACAAGGTATCAAATAATTGTACTCTTCAGTGATTTTAGGTAATAGATTGCAGAACATCTTTGTATGAATTGCTGTCACATAGCAGAATTAAAACAGAAACAGACTTGTAGTAGTTAGAGGTTTACCTTTATGTGGTGATACGGTTATGTTTCTTTTGGTTATGTTTCTACTATTTAATTGAAATTTTGAGCTAGTTACAACTTTGTTGGGCATCCCTTTATATGAGGTTTCCATTTTCACATTCTTGAATGTATTATGTATAGTATACTTCAAATTTCTGCTGGCATAACTTTATTGGACAGGAGTTACAGCAATATAGCTCGTGTAGAAGTTCATAGAGCAGATGCAGTTTTCACTACAGAACTGCACTTCAGCAGTAGTATTTTTGCATATTGGCAGTGCATTGTGCTTACTGACAACCAAATGTGACTTGTAGGAGCTAGTATTTACAACAGGAGCTATACACCGTAGGACACTTGTGTAGTACCGAAAACACAGTGTCAAAAATACTGCCAGTGTGAATACATCCTAATCAGTGCTTTTATGTCTGCATAACCATATCCCAGAGCAGGCTACTTGTACGGTGTTAACCATACTGATGCATCTTAAGTGACTTGTAGGCAAGGAACTGAGACAATCCACTGGAGCTATTACTCACTGAATCTTTTTTAATAACTATAAACAGTTTTCTGACCTAGATTATGGATGTCTGCTTGTGTATCAATGATGTATCATCTCATAGGCCACACTAACCTGTTTTTTAGTACAGCTGAAGCTAGCCTGCATTGCATAGCTCTCACAGCATTGCTGGAAAGAGGAACATACATTCTCTCTACTTGGCTAGACATCCAGTTTAGGTTTCATATAATTGATTGTTCTAGGCAAATAGTAAACGTTGTTTTACAACTAATAGAGAAACAGGTGTTTATCAAGTTCTGGGGTGAAGTAGTTCTAACTGAATAAGAAGGAAAGAAAGATTTAGGAGTCTCTACTAACTAGTATTTTTTTAGTTTATAGCAAGCTTAATGTAACAGATTTTATTAGCTCACTAAATTGTGCTTATGTCAAGTCATGCCATCTCTTAGTGCTGGTTTGCAAGTAGAAAGTGATCTTAAACTACTTAATGCCTGAAAGCGTGTATGTTCATATGGAATGTAAGATTTGATTAGATGCATGCACACATTTTTGCTAAGTAACAACAGTCTGCCCCTTAGCAGTTTGATAGTTTAACCCAACAAAGAAAGAGGTATAAACCTATGTGTTTACCATGAGGGCAGGACACGGTTCTGCCCAGAGTGCTTCAAAAGAGGAGAAGCTACAAACTACCTTGTCACGAAGTTGAAGGTCAGTTATTGTATTAGAGACAGATTTGATGAATCTAAAGGTCACCTTCATACACCCAAGGAACAAGTTGGGCATATTGCTCGTCTATTTGGGATGAAGTCTGGGGCCCAATATTTGGCTATGGGCTCAGTATTCGAGGCGTTTAGTAAGATTGAAAAACCAATAAAGGCCATCTCTCTAGTCGTAACCCAGATACACTCAGTCACTAACTGAAACTCTTACCTCTAGTAACTTATCCCCCTTTTCTCTTAGAACAAAACTTCTCTGGAAACAGATCAGTTTGCCTGGCATTTTAAGATCCATGGCTTTTACTTTGCACATTGAAAAGGAGTATCAGCTCTCAGTTACCAAATAATTCATATGCAGTCTGCAGACATTAAAATTTGAAAAAGAAGCAGTAGAGAGCTTTGAAGCGGAATTTCCTTTCATTAAATTAGTGAATATGACAAGGTTATGTAATGTTCGTGGGGGATGAAGTGGTGCACGTGACTAACCTTTTAGATTCAAGAGGCTTTATGCTTTTCATTTGCTGCTGGAAGAAGGCTTAGTACTGGATTAACTAACAAGTTCCTCTTTCTAACTCGGGTAGATTAAGCACCACCTACATTTTACGTATAGTATATGTGATAAATACTGGGTAGTGTACATATATATATACACACACTATATGTATATGTATGTGTATATAGATGTATTGTGTGTGTATATATATACCTGTTCTGTTTTGTACTGTGCATTTGAACACATGTGCTGGTGCATAATTCAAAGGCATATGTGCAGTGTGGTTAAATTTACAGTGTTGGAATTCCCATAGGCATGAGAAAGAGAAAAAGAGAATTCTTGCCCTCCTGTGCATTTACTGCATAGTGGCTACTTGATGCTATGCCTGCATCTTTCAGTTGTCAGGTTAATCAATACTAGAACCGAGTATCCTGATTCTGTTTTCTTAAACTAGTGTAAACCAGAATTATTATGTAGAAACAACTGAAGAGAAGCTGGAGTAAATAAGGGCAGATTTAGAAACAAATGTGTAAAACTGTTTTGTTTTCTGCAGCGATATTTAAAAGAAGGTTGAATTTTGTAGTGAAAGTAATGGATGTACAGCACTGGCAGGTAAAGCTTTGCATGCAACTTCAGGGCTGAAGGCAAGAGGAGACGGAGATGGGAGTAGGTCTGGCTTCAGGAGCCGCATTCCTTGTTGTGATCATCAAGGAGGCCGACCCCGATGGCCTGTCAGCCCTGGCTTCCCATTAGGCTTAGCGCAACAGCGTTCTGCTGAGGCTGTGGTTAATGGCTAGTCTCAGTTTCACAGTAAGTGTCCTATTAATTTGTCACAAACCCAACTTAAATTGATATCAAGTTGCCTGCAACAGTTTTACTAGAAAAAGTACAGCAATAAATTCTTCAGCTTTGTCCTACTTAGGCTAAAAATGTGTTAGTCTATAGTATTAACAAGAGGCTTTTTCACAGGTTTTCACGTAGGATCTTCATATTTATGAAAGCCCTTTTCTTTCTACCAGTTATTATAAACTGTAAATGAGTATGAAAGTGGGGAGGATGATGTCAGTTGGCAAATAAATGGCTGCTGCTGTCTGTGTTGGTTTGTATTCCTCCCATGTCCCTAGGGCTCAGATAATGTCAGTCTCTGAAAAGCATACATAATCCACGATGAAATGAGCTGGTACCATGGTTTGCACAGCCTAGAGGTACAAATTAGGAATGTGCTATTTTAACACTAAGCCTTTTGGAAAATGTAACCTAGCTATTCTACCTGTAAGCCCTTACTTGCAAGTAAGTATGTAATTTGATTTCGTATTTCAGGGAAGAATAAACCTAAGGGTCAGCCTAGTAAACTGACACTGTGCATTGCAGAAAATTTGAAAACCTGAAGTTAGACTTGACTTTTAGTATTTTTCTTGAAAGATCAGGAAATGATAATCTTTTTTTTGAGCCGCTTACTATATTTGTAGGGTGGATATGCTCTGGCTGGTTGAAGGCTGGGGAACTGGAGAGGACTGCTGAACTGGAAAAA
Source organism: Opisthocomus hoazin (assembly GCF_030867145.1). NCBI lineage: Eukaryota > Metazoa > Chordata > Aves > Opisthocomiformes > Opisthocomidae > Opisthocomus > Opisthocomus hoazin. Next base: position 20,837,790 of record NC_134454.1, on the reverse strand, counting down.
AATCTGACAGCCCCCTCCCAAAAAACTCAGACAGTTTTTTACATAATTGTTTCTTCTGACTGCTTTTGTTTTTAGAAGAATACAAGTAGCAGATAGAAGGTGGGAAGATAAATGTTTTGATTGTATTATAAAGATTTTATAAGCATTGTTGTAGGGGCTGGGTTTTGAAGAGAGTGTTGTGACACCTGTAAAGTGAAATAGCTTAGTTGCCTTCACCCCGGATTTTGGGAAACCTGTGTTTGTACCTGCGAATAATTTTTGTGAACCAAACGGATCAAGGTCTTCAGCTACAATTAGTTGGCATAGCTGCATTGCATTTAGTAGTTCAAAGATGAAAACCAGGTAATTTTCATTCACAGGGTAATAAAAATAGTCAGCTGCTGAGAGTATAATGGCATTGAAGATTCCATTGTTGCTATTCCTCGTGCTGAAGGATGTAAGGATGATGCAGTTTTAAGATGTTTACAGTGAGAAACAGGAAGATTTCACCATTCCAGTTGGTAACTTTGGGATTTCTGTATATAGATTTCATGAATACAGATTCTCACTCTTCCTTATAAAATAAAAAGCTAATTAAATTTCTTACATAGCCAATTTGCAGGTCCACTGTAAGTGGAGGTTAGAATTAAGGGAAAAAAATTGCTTGTAACAATGATCAGTCTAACTGATGTCACAAATTATGATTAATGAGTAAATTAGCAGTGAGTGCTGTAAATGAGTGTGCTTTGAAAATTCTTTTTAATAAATAAATAAGCACAAAAACTTTTCTATTCAATATTAGCTATATATACATGTATATTTAGTATATGAACTCGTAGAGGTATTGTGAAAAGAATAATGACTCATGTAACTTGTAATGTATCTGTACAATACCAGGCTGAGATTACATGCAACATTTGCCTGTTGTTCATTTTTACCAGGGCAGGAACCTTCACCATTATTTCATGTGAAACCATTTATGGCCTGTCTACTTAGAATATATAGTCCTGATAAGTCAGTGGGATGCGGTAAATATTGCAAAATGGGATGTGAAGTGAATGAAGGGGTATTTCTATTACTCTATTTTTTTTTCTTTTTTTTTTCCACCTGTGTAGGAAGTTTCTGAGTGTATAATTTGGCATGGGAAGAATGACTTCAGAATTTATAACTAGTGGTGAGTCCAGCCACATACCCCACTGAAACTTGATGTCACGAGTCTAGCAATATACAGGGCCTCTACACTGACAGTGATTCTTGTGATGGTGTGTGTGGTATTCCAAAGTGCATGGGCACCTGCCAGACCACATTGTTTACTCTGCATTAAACCTGCATTTCTGAGTGTCAGATGAAAAGGTTCCATGGGAACAGCTGTGACTGTATCACCTTCCAGCTTTTATTACTACAAAACAACTATTCACAACCAAAAAGTTACTGTAATTTTTCAGGAGTCTCCTAAAACATCAGTATATGTTAATTTACAAGTAAGTAGGGCATTTGAAAGACTCATCTTAACATATTTAATTTTTCCTTATGTCTTTGTTTCTTTATTCACACTTGCTATGAATGCTGACAAATGACAGGATATGTTTTTTGGAAATTTTATTTCTGATATCAGAAACTTTTTCGTATTTCAAGAATATGATAAATTTTAACTGTAAAAGTCAAATAATGGTATACTAGGAACCTCCATATGCCCCAAATAGAGCGTCTAGAAACAGAAATACATTAAAGTCTGTATTCTCTATATATCTTGTCCATAGTAGGTCCACGTGCTGAGCTTGCTGTACTTGGGCTGCTGACATCCCGGTATCTCTCACTTTACCTTTAAAGAAGGTGAAGTTTTATCCTCATATCCATCTCTTTATAAGAGGAGTTACGTCCGTAAAAACGTCCCAGCGCAAGAATAGCTCTCAGTAGCTGTGGAAAGAAGGGGGCTGAGCTACTAACTTGGAAAACATTTTGTCAGACATGTTATATGAGTGCAGAGCAAAAGTATTACATATCCTCAAAGCACAGCACAGAGTATAGAAGAGCAAAATTAAAACAGTTAGATAATTCGGTAGCATGACAAAATGTGAATTAGTTAATTCCATTCACTACTTCAGAATTGTACTTAAACTTACAAAAGACAATGTGGAAGTGCAAAAGAGAAGAAAGAGATGTCATGCTCATGCAAAGGCACGAAAATGTTCCAATCCAAATGAGCTATTTCTGTGTTATGTTATAAATATATTTTATGGAGCCTCAATATGCAAAAAAGGACAGCTTCTTTCTGGGTAGTGGTAAACTTATCTGTGTTTCTGGAAGTTCCTGTGCCCCATGGAGGCACAGCTTTCACTGCGTTTTGAAGCAGCAGCCTAACTTCTACGGCTTTAAACTCCTTAAAACAAACAAATTAAAGCTCAGTATGTTTAAGGTGAGCTAGCAATAAATTCGACTTTCCTTCATATATTAGAGTGTAATTTGCAGTATTTCAATAGCTGTCACTTGAGCTTCTCAGGAGTCCCAGCAAGAAGCATGTAACAAGCAACAGAGGATGGAAACCCTGAGGCCTTGTGTGACAAAGCCTGAGGTACTTTCCGTAAGTTTTAAGTTATGGAAATCTTCCTCTGTAATTTTTTTTCCTTGGCAAGGTGTCAACACAGTATCAGCACAAATATCTGAGTAGGCACTGGTAGATAGGTAAGCTGAAACAAAAGTTGTGTTGTTTGCATTAAATAACCAATATTGCTGCAATTTTGATGATGCCCGAAAGAGAGTTGAAGTCCACAAATACGAGGTGCTGATTTTAACTGAATTTTACTTTTGTTATTTTAGTTACACTTCTGTTAGTTTAATTGCAGCCTTATTGAAATGTGACCAAGTAGAGTTTAAAAAGTGCTGAAAGGCTGTGATATCATAGTTGGTAACCTATTACGTCTGATTTTTTTGGCAAATTTAATTGCACTGGAAGGTTCCCATATAGATTGTTGCCATGCTTAATGAAGTGTGCTGTGGAGAGTTTTTGTTGGACTCTGCAATTGCTGTTCTTAAGGGAGATTGAAAATAGTTGTCAGTTCTCAATCAAAATTGCCCTAATATTAATAAGCAGAACTATGTGTGCAGTGTGATTGTGTGCTATCGGAGTGCCTAGCAGCTTAGGTCAATCAATGTCAAGAAACTGACAACATTCATTGTGGAGATAATTTGTGTCAATTAACAGCCTTTATAAACATAAAGGCAACAAATACTACTTTTCCTTTTTGGTTCTGTTGGATTATGGTTTCACATGCCCTTACACTGATGATGGTCACTTTATATGTAACGTGATGAGCATGTTGATGCAATAATGAAAAGATGGATTGCATAATACCTGTCTTTTTCCATGGGTGGCTGGCTACTGTCACCATAGTCTAAGCATCTCGTGACCATGGATGAGTTCGTCCTCACAACATCTATTAAACATGCAGACATTATTATCCTTCTGCTGCAGCTGCTGAGTCTGAAGCAGAGAACTGATTTGCCAAATTAAATTTAATTTTTTAATTTAAAGATTAACTGCTGAAAACAGCCATTGTATTCATTAAAACATCTGAAGTGTACAGGACTACTCTAAGTTTCCTGTTTCAGACAAAATTATCTATGTCCTTATAACAATTTACCTTCTCTGATATCATATGATACCTCAGAGATAACTGTCTTTCTTTCAAGACGAGGCACTGGAGAAGCGTTGTAGCAATGTTTTTTTACAGGAATTAATTCCTTATGCAAAAGGAAACCTTGACCAGCCACATTCTGTATTTTTTCAGCTAGATTATGACCTAAATGAAACACGAACGTCATCCCAGTTCCCTTCTATACTGGAATGTGAAGCTTTTTTATTGATGTAGATAATATCAGTCTTTACGTACAATAATGTGGTATTTACATACAACGTTAAAACCTTGTTTTTCTTGAAAAATGTCTACAAATAGGGAATTACATCATTATGTAACAACTGTGATTGTCTTTTGCCTCTAGTGCTTTGTAGCAAGTGTTGTTAGCTAACAAACAAATAAAAACAACTAATTGTTGGTCCAGAAAAAATTCACCTAGACTAGAAAAATACTGTTCTTCTTCAGTTAGCTACCAAAGCCACGTTAGGTATTCAGCCATATTTCTGCAACTCCATTATTTTTCTAGATATCTGCAGGAACTAGTAAGCAGTTTTTGTAAGGAATCATAGCAGTTACAGTCCTTCACCATGTTTGGCCCACTCCTAGATGAAGAAATTGTCAGAAAACTGATTTTACCTCTAACAGCAGTTCAGTTTGGTGTAAATTCTTTAGTTTCATATATGTTGCTATGTGCACTATTTGATTAACATCTTTGCAGTTTGCAGAGTGTTGGAGATGAAGGGGGTTTTGTATGTATGTTTTGTGTTTGTCAGCAATGGGAAAGGTAAACTGTCATATGGTGTAAAGTAGTGCAAGCTGTCTTCTGTTTGCCTGGACTGCACCAATGGAGAATTTGAGTATCTGATAAGGAGGGAAGGGATTCACCTTTATTTACCTTTTTTTTACTGTTGTTATAATTAATACAGTATGTTGCATATTAGTAAAAGCATGCCACCCATGGATAGCATGGTGACTGGCAGTGACATAGAACCTAATAGTAACATATGGTGGGTTTTGTTTGGTTAGTTGTGGGGGGTTCTTTTCAGTGCCAAATTAACATGGTTCAGCACTGTCATTGTTTATAATTTTCTGTTGCTTTTGTTTTGTTTGTGGTTTAAAAATCTGCAGTTCTCCTGGTCCCAAGACAATTAAGTGGAGTGTTGCAGGAATGAACGCACAACATGACTCTTAAATTGAGTTGCTTTACCTCCTTGACCCTTATAATGCATGGCAAAATTGACAAATTTTCCAAAACAGACCTTGTCTCTAAGGAAGTAAGTTACTTTATTGATGTCGAAATTGTCAGTTGGACAGTCACTGAATGTATGAGTGAAGTACAAATTTAGAATTTAAAAACTGCCTATGAGCTACTGTACATAGATACTCTGTGCTGATGGACTTGCCCACGCAGTGTTTTTCTTTGGTTGGTTTGAGGTTCAGCACTGAATTCACAAAATGTCAAAAAGAATAAAAGAGAATGGCAACGCCTCATTTTTCACTTGATGGCACACAATCACAACTTGTGCCACAGTATATCAGCATATCAGATTCAGTCATGTCTCTTTACATATCAGAGTGCTGAGTTAACACGTGCATAGAAAAGTATTCAAAGCTATCAGTTTTGGTGAAACCCAGATGCTCTTCATCAGAATACATTTCTGTCGTTTCTGTGGTCCAGGCATAAAGCCTGTGACTTGGGAAAGGATTTTTAGTTTCCTTGCTCTAAGCATGTTTTATTTGCCATGGTTTTGGCAATATTTTGACATCAGAGAAGTTCTTTTTGTAAGTTCCCCATGGCAGCAGTGGCACGCTATTTTGCTGTACTCAGATTTGCTGTTGCATTTGGTTTCAGGTACATGTTAACCAGGCTAAATTAGCAGAGCAGATAGTTCAAGGACCCTTGAACATTCTGAGAAGTTAAGCAATAAGAATTTTGCCTGACATCTTAATTAAAGAAAAAAGCATGCAGATTTTCAGGAACATTACTACAATTTTTGGAAATTATCTTTGTTACTGGTATGCTTCACATTAGGGGTAGGACAAAAGAAGGAAGTACTTCATTTTGTTAACTTAGGACAATCTAAGTTTGCTTTGTAATAATGGCCATATCATATTTCGTGGCATTTTAAATTATTTCAGGATTTCTTGAAGTGTTACATACATGCATACTTGTAGTGTGCTGGCTTTCTGACATTTAAATAAACATGCTGACAAGAAGTATTGCCTGTGGAAAGACCAGTTCAGCAGAGTAAAGAGTTAGGACACTAGAAATGAAGAGCAGCAGCTTAAAAAGGAAAATTAGTGCAGTAGAGGTACATAACTGTCAGAACTAAGAGAGGAAAATGAAGAAGAGCGAAGAGGTTGAGAACTGAAAGGAGCTGACTGCTGAAAGTTGAAGATGAGAGCAAAATTAATTGCAACAGCTGCTATAGAGCAACTACATATAACAACTTAAAACTAAGAAAGACTATATAGCAAAGACCTGGATTTTTTATCATTTATTGGCCCTAAGTATTCACTTCATATCATTCAAATAAGCATCTTAAAGTGTATTGGATCTGTAGAAATTTCTCAGCTAAGAAAGAGAATGATGTAAATGTTTACAGGAACTCTTCAACATTTCTGTACTATGGTTAAGCATAATCTCATAGATTTTTATATTAAATTTTTAGAAGTCATGTTTTGTGTTGATGTAAGTTTGATGTTTTGTTTCACCACAAGGCCTATTCCTACTTTTAAAATGATTTCTCTGATGCTCTCTCCTCTCCTGTTGTTGCAGTAGCTGGATCTTTTTTCACTTCTTCATTCTGACATAGTAGAATAATATGGGAGTGAACAGGAGCTATATGTGAAACCGTGCCCAAGCATAAATCTCTCTTTTGTTATAGTCCTTTCTGCATGGATTCTTAATACATAGCCATTTACCTCCACCACTGCAAACTTACAAATATTTTCTCCTAAATGTCACTGATTTTAATGGCTCAAAGGTGGGAATTCTGTTTTCGTGACATCCTGTGATCATAAAATCAAGTCATGAATCATTATCTTATTCCAGCTGATTGATGAGCTCATTTTGCAATAGAAGACAAATTGGATTTTTTATTTATAATGGTGATAAAATATAATGCATGATCTTGTTATTCTGATGCTATCAGATTTCCGTTTTAATATATATTTCACTAGTAAAATCTGTAAGTACTTTCCTGACCTTTTAGTTATTTTTTTAATGCATTCTCTTGCAGGTGAGTAATGCCACTGGAGAAAGAAAACATTTCATTCTTTTTTCATTTTGAAATCTCGACATGGTTGTGTTTACTACTTAGATTAATTTTGGGGTTTTTTTTTGTTTGTTTCAGCACCACCAAAATTTACAAGAACTCCCGTTGACCAGACAGGGGTTTCTGGAGGAGTTGCCTCCTTCATCTGTCAAGCCACAGGAGATCCAAGACCTAAAATTGTCTGGAACAAAAAGGGAAAGAAAGTCAGCAACCAGAGATTTGAGGTATTAGGTCCATTGTTCTGTTCCTCTGAAAAGCATTAATTCCAATCTTGCTTCTAATCGCAATATGTGTGTTTTATTACCAGTGATTAAGCAAAATAGCTGTGACTGTTGCGGATAATTTAGTGGGAGCAGTCTCATGAAGTTTTTATTTTGGAAAATGGTTATGCATAGCACTGGGAAAGAGAAAACTGCTACTGCTGTTTTCTAAACTAGCATGATCTAACTGGGGAGCCTTGATGTGCTTCTGTTCAGCCTGCTATCTTTTCCGTGAAGGAGATGGGGGAAAATTATTTAAGCAGCGATTGCTGTCTCCAGAGAGACAATCCTTTTGTGACAGTGTGTGTTGAACAGACCTAGGCTGCTACGGCTTCTGCTGCCACAATGGCTTGCCACTATTGCGGAGAGAGATGAAAAGGACGTTGTAGTTCCTGCTGCTGAAGAGGAAATGTAAAACTTCTTTGCTTTTGATTCTTTTCTTGACAATAACCCAGGAAAAGGCTTTAGAGAAAGCTGTTTCTCTCTCTCCACAACCTGCAACTAAAGGAAATGGTGAAGATAATCTGTTCAAAGGATACTGGTTATTTGGGGGAGATAAGACAACAAATACTATTCCCCTCTTTTAGTGGCAGGAACAGTTAATATCAAATATGGATTGACCTTTAACATGAAGAAAAAACTCAGAAAATGGGAGAAAACTTATAGCATGGATACCAAAACTGGCACTAATAGTGTATAATTTTCACTGTGTCTGTTCACTATTTTGAATGTTAAATAAGAGAACTCTGCATTAAGAAATCAACTGTTTGGAAGATGACTAATTTGTATATAAAACAGTTGTGACATGCATTTTATGAGTGAATGATCTAATATATAGCTATTAAAAGTTGACTGAATATTCAAATCTTCTGTGTTAATTTTTAGTAGTATTTGGGAAGATTACTTTCCCTGGCTTTCAGGTTAGATTTAAGTCAGCAGAAAATAATTACATTTCCTTTATAAAATAAGGGGATTTTGTTCCTTTTTTGTTAAAAAAAAATATTTAAAGGCTTTGGAATTTGTTCTTTAACCAATATCAATCTTTGCTTGTGTGTTTACTACAATGTGAGAAATAAAAGCATGAATTTAAATCTGACCTCCTAGTGCCGAGAACTGTGTGCACTTTTCAAAGCATATGCAGAGCTGTAATTGGCTAGAGGATTAACATAGAAATTTTATCATAAACTGTATACAATTTATCCCTTTCTGGTCACAAAATTTTTACTCGAGGTGAGTCCTAAACAGTGAAAGATTGGGCATGTACATGTTTACTGTGTTGATTCAGTTTTATTTTGCAATATGTCATGGTTTATTTGCTTCATATATTGTTTTCTATGTACCTATGTACCTGGTTTTAGGGACAGTAAGCAAAAATAAAACTGTTTTATTTCTATAAAAAATAGTTGAATGGAACTATAAAAAATTAATTTAAAATGCTTTAAAAATGCCGTTAGTGGACTGTTGAATAAGCTGTATTGCCAAGTAAGGTGGAAGGTAATTTAAATAAATAGAAAACACTTACCAAGTATTTTATATTTTTTATTATAACCACTGAGCAGAGTAGTTATGAAGTGTGCAGAGCACATCAATATTTTAAGCAGCTTTCCTTCCTGTCCAAAGTAAGACCATTAGTTGATGTGCTCTAAATAAGAACAGAACAGTAGAAATGAGATTCAGAAAACATACATGGAACATTTTGGAAACAGGAAACATCTGAGATTTTCCAGTGCATCAGTAAGAGAATAATTAGTAGGTCTTCTTTTCCTCTTCTTTCACATGAATATTTTGTATATTTCTCTGATTGCTTAGTAGTACAAGACATGAAAATATTTTACCTGGACACCTGTCTTTGTAGAAGCCTTGTAAATACAGCTGTAAAGGACTTCAGCAGGCCATCTAATCCACATGCTTTCACAGGGATGATGGGGGTTACTTTTTTTTTCCCCCTCCAATAAACTTGGACAGGGTCCTACAGTGTTTCATGAACCTTGATGCGATTTGTTTTTTTCTTGTGTGGAACCTGAACTTTTTTTGCTGGAACTTGATGTGCATAGCGATTGTCTTATCTAGCAATGGGGGAACAAATACTTTATTCCCTCTCTCTTGACAGTGGCCTGTTTATATATTTGAAGATTTTTATCGCTGAATGAAAAATGTTCTTGCTCATAGGCTAATTCTCACAACCGAGTGAGAACAGTGGTGAGAGCTATACTTTGTTTCTGACGTTAAAGGCTACAAGAAGACGTCACTGGAATTCACTGTTAGTTTCTCATCTTTTATTTATGTTGCAAGAGTATACTATGAATGAAAGTGGTACAGGAGGATTCTTTTTTCTCTTCTTGCTTCAAAGCAATTTAGATAATATGAATTAGAAAAATCTACTGTAAGTTACTAAGAAGTCTTTCTTGGAGGAACTTAAAAAGAAACAGAGAAGGGGAAAAAATCACGTTTAAAAAATTGCACCATTCTGCCCTGTGGCATGAGGCAGGTTTTAGTCAAAAAAAAGTGATTTTTTACAAAAAAAAGTCTTATTCAGTAGGTGGGGGAGTGGGAGGAATTAACTATCTGTGATGTGCAGGAAAGGGGAGAACTCATCACAGGAAAAGTAAATCCATGTTATGATATGTATTTTGAAGACATGAGACTTGAAACTTAATCTCTGCAATATTTGTGCAACCCAATCTGCTGCAGTTGTTTTTATTGGCCATCCAGCTAGGATTATTCAGCATTCAGATTTAAACAATAACAATTATTCTTTTTTAAATTTAATGATTGTGATTATTTGGATCCCTTGCTTTCATTTGTTATCTACAAATCATTAGTCTGTGTGCTTTGAGATTGTGAAGTTTTCTGTTCCATCATTAAAGTCAATTTATGAAGAATTCTAATTATTCTTTTGTTTGTGCTAAGACCAGTGGTCGTAGCTTTTCTAATATATTGCTGGATAAATTTATTTACTTACGTTCTGTGGGTTAAATGCATAGCTAAACTGAGTAGTCCTGTCTTGTTCAGAAATTGTTGACTCTTTTTCACTTTGGAGGTAAAAGAATGAGTGACCTGCACTCTGCAAGTAGAGTGGAAATATAGCCTGCAGCAATTAAAATGAACATAACTGGCATTTGAAGGTAGAGTAGTTAAGCTAAGAGAATGGAGAGAGATTGGAGGTGAACTTTGGATAAAAGAGCATTAAGTTACAGAATCCTTTGTTACAGCGCTTGTTAACTGGGGTTTTTTTTTGTTTGTTTTTCATCCTGTCTTTTCTTGAAATTGTCTTAGAGCAGCCACTGAATACTCGTTGAACAGCAGTGTATGTTACAAGGCATTGCCACTTAAACATTTTCCCATCTGTGTGGAATTTGACCTGGTACGTGTATTTAATTGGCTTTGATGGCATGAATACCAACAGGTCACTGTTCATGAACAGGTTAGCTGAGGGACAGGCTTTTTTAACAACATCTGTGACAGCTTTTGTTTCCTTCTATAGGTAATAGAGTTTGATGATGGATCTGGATCAGTTCTCAGAATACAACCACTGCGCACACCACGAGATGAAGCTATTTATGAATGTGTGGCTTCCAACAGTGTTGGCGAAATAAGTGTGTCCACAAGACTCACTGTTTTACGTGGTAAGCTTTTTCTAAACACAATGAATATACTTCACAGAGCTGAAAGTGCTATGTTGTTGTGAAAGAGAGGTTTGTCTCCAGGAAAGTTAAGTACAGTTCTTTTCAAATGAGTATTACTATTGTCCTGCTGCTGTTAAATACAAAATTTTCACATAATACTTCAATATCACGTTTCTGATTTTTGACTATGAAATGGTAATGTGAGTATGCAGGATATGACAGATCAGAGTGATTGAAAAGAGGTGAGAAATAAATGAAACGAATGCCATTGACAACAGGCTATTGTATCAGTTATTGAGCAAAACCCAATGTTTTATGAGTGCATTTAATTTACATTTTAGTGCTGCCCTGGGTAGCTCAGCTTTGTGTGATCAGCGTTTACACAGAAATTCACTCAATTAACAGTGACCTTGAAAAGTTGCATAAATGATTTCTAGATGAGGTTAAGCTGCTACAAGATTTTCCCCCTAAGATATAACACATAAGAAAGGCGAGGGCTTCTTTCATTTCAAATATACGCTCTCTGAATTGTATTCTTACTTGGCAAGAAGTTTTTGAAGATAGTACAGGAACAAATCTGGTTTTTCAGCTATCCTTCAGGGGTGAGGATATGAATGTACTGCCAAGTCTACTGTCTAGATAATACTCAGAGGAGTAAATACTAGTAGTCAAATGACCTGAATGTTTCATTCTGTCACCTGGAGATGAATGGAAACTCGATTTGGAGACACTTCATGAAATATCACACTCTTCAGTTTGCAAGGTTGCTTTTATGACTGAAGATTACTGTCTTGTATTGTGATACTACATGGCATTACTCGATTTGCAGAATTAACTGCCATGGGCCTGTTTTTAGGAATTGAAGATGATTAGTTAGCTTTACAGAATGTAGAAGAAAATCGTAAAATGTATGACTTAAATAATTTTTGATCCTTCTATCCCCACAAAAGTAGAAGGACAAGGACATTTCTTTCATTTTTCTCTGAAGTTGGTTTTTTATTCAAAAAAAGAAAAAGAGAAGATTTATTCCTATACTTTTATTAGCTATTTTAATCAGTACGGAAAGTCCTGGCATTACTGTTGGAGTCAACTAATAACACTGTGTACATATATAATAAATAATAACAGCAAGTACAAACATACTTTTTTCATAAGAGGTAGTCTGGTGTAAGCAAACCTTTTTAATATTTGAAGTTCTTCTCTCTGATACCTTGATTGTTCCTTCTGTTATCTTTTGAAAATGCTTTCCAGTCTAGCCAATGAAAATGGGAAGATTGATAGTTACGTTCAGGTTTTAACAGCACCGTGGACCTGTTCTTAACTCCCAAAGATAAAGTTTTCCTGTTATTAACTGATGGAAGCACTTTTCATGCGCGGCTTCCGAGTTGTTGAAAATGAACATAAAATGACATTTTAATACTGTATTAAAAGTTTTGTAAATTTAAGGGAGATGGGAAAGCGAGGAGGGGCAAAAACTAGTATGAAAACTCAAGTGGAAGAAATATTCCTTGTCTTCAGAGTTTCTTGAAATGTATTTCCAAGACTCTCTGGGCTTGAAATGTGCATGCATGTGTTTTGAAAGATACTGTTCTAAACTAGCCAGAGTTCTCATTTTGGGATTTGTAGAGAAGAAGCAACAGCCCTTATCTCTCTTCCAGGGGCCATAGCGGTTGAAAAAAGCCAAAGAGTTGTCTGAGTGTCAAAACTGACTTCCTATAAAATGTGAACTGTTTCTTTGCTTATCCTGTTGATTATTTAATCAATTTCTTGTAAGGTGTATGTGGCCATGCTGCCTATTTGTTACTCAAATAGCTCAGTGCTACTTTAGCTAAACACTAGTATCAGATGCTCTTTTAAAAACCATGCATAATGATATGCATATGCAAATGCCCAATGAACAAAAAATTACATTATCAGTTATGAAGTTAAAATTTATATCTATTTACATTTTAAATTTTAATTTAAAATTGTCTAATTAAAAATATGAAATATGAATGTTTATGTGCTGTTTCCAGCCATAATATAGATGGCTTTTGCAAATGCTGGCATACGCTTTGGCCCCAGGAATAGATTTATGGACTTAACCTGAACTTGGGAACATAGGAGAACTCATGAACATACTGGAACTGCAGATTTAGATAAACGCGTAACATCCGAGAAAGCAAGGACCATGCAGAGTAATAGGGCATTGTAAGGAAATTATGGCAGGGTTAAGTTTTCAAAGAGCTATAAGTACAATGATTTCCTATATTGCTTTCAAAGACAAAGGATAGTTCAGTGTTAAGGGCATTAGCCTGTAGGATAAGTATTTCTGTTATAAGCTTTCTACTTTGCTTCTACTTTGCAAAGTCTTCATCTTTTACAGTCTGCAATACTAGCCTAGTCTGCAATCCATCTAATTGCGCCTTTGTGGGAAACAGTGCCTTTGTGCCTCGCATAGGTGCTGTAGGAATAAAAATATATCATAGATGTAAACAGGAATTAACAGACATAATCAAAAGCAAAACAGAGTGGAGTGACTTGGATCAGTGGTCCACTCAGGCTTTACTCATCCCTGGGGCGTGTGTGTGGCTCTGGATTGCAGAATATGCACACATAACTTTCATATGTTCTTCAGATCTTTCCATAATGATGCTGTCACAGACCCAGCTTGGTATTTGTGCCCCTTGCAAGAGGCCATCCTGGTGAGGAAGTCGGAGTTTACCCACAATTAAACGCACAAGTACTGTGACTATAATATGGGACACAGGGTGAAAGCAGGATATTCCCAGGAGTTGAAGTAGCTACCTATATTCATTTTTTGTTTGTTTGTTTCACTAAACCCAGTTTAACTGCTACACGTAATTTGCACAGCACAGAACAGCAACATTTTTCCCAGTATATATGTATTTTTAGAGCCAGACTTGTCAGTTTTTCTATCTGTGGCAGTATAGTTGCAGTCATTGTATGCACTCCAAGTTTTACCCTGTTTCCTTAGGTTCCTACACTATGATCAATCTATAGTACTTGGGTCTCTAAGAACTATGAATGCAAATAAAGTCTTTAGTTTCTGGGTGTTGAAATTTCACAGTATGAGAAGGAAAAAGGGCAGGAAAGGCAGCTACAGATGATAACATTTCAAGGCCTCAGCAGAGGCAGAGTATTGGGCCTTTGTTACCAGAGCAAATCAAGAAACGTTCCAGGCTAAACTTTTACTTGCTAGGCTGGATACCGTGACAGTCTGGACCAAGAGTGAATGTCTGAGATGATAAATGGAAATTGCTTTTGATACTCTAGATATAAAGGAGGCAGCTGCTTTGCAGGACAGATTCATGCACATGAAAATACTGAATTTGAAGGGAATTTGAAGGCTTGTAAGGAGAAGTCTTGAAGTCTGCCTCCAGACAAGAGGTTTCAAAGCTATTTATTTTGGATCTCTTTGTTTTGAAAATTTGTGTTGAGACCCATGTAAGTGGAACAGTGCTTTGAATCTTAAATTCAAAATTATCAGTGTTCAATAGGCAATGAAAGACAAGAAAGTGTAGGATCTTCCCATACTCTGCAGACGTTAGAGATGGAATAGCTTTCATTTTATTGTCCATTTATTTCTTGTTAAAGCCACCTAACTCTGTTTTTCAGTCTTGCAAATGGTGGATAACAGACATTTTTCGTAGCTATAGAACAAAGAATCTGGGGTCATATGCAAGTATACAAATTGTTCAGGAAGGAGGAAGTGAGTGCCTCCTTATAGTAGAGAAATCAGCAACAATTCCATGCTGTCAGGAATCTTGCTTTTAATTTTTTAAGTTATTTTTTGATTAATGTTCCTTGATTAAGTTCTGCCAAGACTATAAGGACCTCAAGAAACTTGGCTTCAACTGCCTCCTGACAAGGTGCGTGATTGCAGCACAGAAGAGTGCAGGTTGTAAGCAAGGACAGAGAACGTCCAGTACAGCTGAATACCTAAGTACATTCCAGCTATCACTGCTGTTTGCATTGTTTTCTTTGCTGTGTGGGAGGTAAAGAGGTAGACTACACAAAGCACTTAAGTAGAAGGCAGTTTGTTTTCTCAGCCCGCAATTTTCTCTACTATTGTTGATAGCACTGTGCATTATAAAAATATTGACAGATAGCCTCTTTGTAGCATGGGCACTGTAGAAGGATGGAAGAATTAAAGTAAAATTTCTATGGGAAGTGCCTTGGGCAGTTATTCCTTTTTATGCTTTTTAGAAACTGATTGATTTAATGTCAAACAGTCATTGCTGCATAAAATAAGAAGTGAAATATTTACTGAACAGTGTTTCCCCATCCACACAATTGATACATGCAGAGATTGAGACTGAGATAATTGACAGAGATGATTTTTATTAGACTCTCAGAAGTGCAGAACATTTCCACACTGTTTAAAAACCCCCAAAACAGAAGAACAGAGACGGTGAATCCAAGGTGCTACATTTTTGGTTTCTGCTGCTAGCAATAGATTCAACGATAATAGAAGCTCATTTCTGTATTTTCACTGTACTCTGTAGTACTGAAATGAGAAGGAACTATTTTGAAGTAATCTGTCATCTGGGACAGCTATCTTTGAGGGCATGGAAATTAGAGAAATGGAGTGGCACGGCTATAATGTTGGAAAATGTGCTGTGGGATGTCTCTCATTTCTAGCCGAATGGGAGGAAGGACTGTACGTATTCTGGGTATTAGCTGCACAGTAGGAGAATTTTGCCATGTTCCAGCTGGAGCTGTATAAGCGGTGTATACCAGTGTTTATCTGACTTAACTGTTTGCTGTATAGTCACAGTGATTGTTTCCAGGGGGCTGCTGGTAGGACAGGCTTTTGAAAGTGGAGTGAATAGAAACAAGGGAAAGCAAGAAAACACCTGTGTGAGAACTTCATACACTGGAAAGACGTTTATCTCAAACATATATTGCATGAGAAGACTTTTGAAAAGCCAAACTTCGTAAACTTTCAGTGATCGTGTAGCACCTTGTGACCGGAATTAGCATGTTCATTACAGTCCTATTTTTATTATGCAGCTTTTTGAAGAGGAACACTGTTGTTCCTGCTGTGAAAATGGTACTTTGCAGTTTACGTTGTAAAGTCTCTCCTGGGGAGCTGGGCGAGGAAGATTAAGGAACAAAACACAGCTGCTTGACAGACACACAAAAGGATTTTGTGAAATAGTGAAACAAAAGAAGAGGTAGCTAATACAAAATAAGCTTAAAAAAAACCTTACAGGCAGTTATAGAATGGCATGCAGATTTCTTCAAATTACTTACAAAGTACTACAATATTAGAAATATTTAGCTGTAACATTAGAAACTATTTTGAAATATTTTCTTTGGGTATGTGAATGTATGTTGGGCAAATAAAACATTTGCCTTCCATGCAGTATAATTTGAAATACTTAATGAATTACTGATCTTTATAAGGGTGAGGTGGTGGGATTTAACCAATAGCCAGAACAGGATACAAAAGAGTAATTTTGTCAAATATGTGGTCCACTTCCCATGGCTGACTTCTAAGTTACTGTGTGTTTTAAGTGCCTCTATAGTGCAGGCATATATGTGGTAACTAATGTTAGTGGTTTAGAAAATACTGCACCTTATAAATTCTGCAACAATCAGTAAACATATAAAGGTCTACTGTAAACAGACGATGCAGGGTATTGAGTTCAAATTCTAGGTATATACACTTGATCTTACTGATTTCACAGTTTTCTGTAATTGACTTGTGTAGTTCTTTAAAAAACTATGTTTATAGTCATTTAAATATGTAAAAATGGTTCAATAACTGCCATAAGTATTGTAAGAATTTTCTCGTAAGTGCCTCACCTCATGTTTTTTTATAGTTAATGCTGTTTTATATTTCCACTCATGTCCTAGATGCAAAATTTATCAAATATATATTTCTCCTCAGTGAATATTTTGGTTACACTTTTTTTTCCTTAGTTTTAAATTTACAAATCTTCCCTTTCCTTGCATATAATTTTATAATAAAGAACCTGCTACGGGCATCAAAAATTTAAAGCTATATGTTAGAAAGCTTCCTCCAAACAGCAGAGCAGTCACTTAAAAAAAAAAAAAGAATGAAACAGCGGTCCCAAATTTCATGATATTCAATGTAAATTCCTGTAGTCAAGGCTTCCAGAGAGTAGTTATTCTGGAATTTCGAGAGTAGGCTGCTGAACTTAAAATATTTTTAAAGATGTCTTAAGAAGGTATCCACAGTCATTAGATTTTTTGAGAAATCTGTCCTAACTTTATTCCCTACAAACACTTTTTTTACTCATGAAGTTTCTTTCAACTCTTTGTTGTCCTATATATTCTTTTAACATTATTGATTGTTCAGTTGTATTCGCTCAATGAAGATACATGGAGAAAGTTTTCCTGCTGCCAACTATTAATACCAGCTACCATTATGTCTTCGTAAAGGTTTATTTTTCTTCCTTCTGTTCCTCACTGAATTTCTTATGTTACTGAATTTCATCCAGCCAAGTTTCCATTTTACATACAATGCTATGAAATTGTCTGGTTCACTTTCACGTATTTGTACATGTGCATAGGATCAATTTTAGTTTTTGAAATACTAGGAGTAGAAGAAAATTATTTATGCCTGACATTTATAGGGCAGTATGGATGATCCTAGGAGATACACATTGGCTTCAAATCACTAAGCTGGCTAGGCAGTATCGTATTTGTTCTTATTATATATTTATGATAGAGAAGAAACTTGTGGGTGCTAGTTCATGGATAGATGTCTGACAGTTGTTGTGATCTAAGAAGAGGAATTGAAATAATACCAGACAAAAGCAGAGCACTTCTATTTAGCTTGAAAGAATTCTTCACCAGACAGTTTTGGCTAAGAATGTACACCTGTTAAATACTTTGAGGCAACAGCTCAATGAGTAATTTTAGCATGACACCCATTTAGGTATTCCCATTCTGGTATCTAATGACGGCATCTAGTGTTATAGACATTTTTGATAACAAGAGTGAGTATATGTTGGCCTCTTGGAAAATGCAAACTAAGCCATCCTGAGCAGATCAATTTAAAAACACGTTTGGTTTATACTTGTTTCCTACTCATTGATACGTGTGATCATTTAGTCCCTTTTCCCAGACTGTCATCCACAAGTCATTAGAAGTCTGTCAGAAACAAGTGACAGTGAGAACAATGTGAAAGGAATCAGTAGAGGAGGAAGAATATTTCTTTTGCCGGTCTGTCCTTGCAGAATCAGTGTCAAGTGATGTAGGCACAGAATTAAAATGAAATTTCCTAACTCTGAAGAGCCATGACCTGCTATGTACAATAGGTTGCCGTTTTGATCTGGGTTGTCAAAGACTGACCCAGATATAGGCAGCATACAGATATGATATTGCAAATAATCTTTACAAGAAAATGCAGAGCATTAGCTACATGTGCAACTGCTAGCTGTTCTGAGCAAGGATAGGTTTTGTTAGACTGCTGTGTTATAATTTTGATATTTTGCAGTGCTGGATGTGTATATACATACATAAAAAATCTAACCTTTTCCAGTTTCTGCCTGGATGTAAGGTAGTTCAATTTAAACAAAATTGGCATTCACATTTGCGTTATGTAATATGTTAATCTATTTGTAAAATGGTGGGCCATTTGTCTATTTTAATTACCACAAAAATAAGTGCAAAATACACTTTCTTACACCAAGAGTTTTCAGAAAGCAATCACTTTTCCTGGGATTAGTTGTGATGCATACATTTAAGGCCCTTGGCCTTGTGTAGAGTCCTGTTGGTTCAGTATCAGGGTTTAAGGTTATGCAAGCTTTCATTGTTCAGTGGCCTAAAACCATTGCCTCAATTGAAGCCAATACCTTAATGAAAGCCAATGCAATTAATCAAATGCCATTTTTCCTGTTGTAATCTGTGGCCTCAATTCTGCGTGCAGTTTTTCTATCTGTATGTCCACTCACTTAACAAACTGTTATGAAATTAATTTGCAATGTAATTGTCATTACTGCACAACATGAAAGTAAAATTGACAGCAGAATTCTAAGGATTTTTTTCATGTCAATATTTCATATTGATTAAAAAAGCTAACATAATTCTAGAGATTATCTGTTTGAGGAGATGATACAATGATTCGTTGCTCAACCCTGACAATATCAGCATATCTGTAAGGAACCCAGTGGTATTAGGAGCTCGATGGTTTCAGTTTAATTATTATCACAGCAAATGTTCATATGAGATGCCTAATACAGCATAATAAAACCAAGACAATTACTAGAAAAAGACATTCATGTAGTAGGTCTGTCTTCAGCTTTCCAGCCTAGTGGTTTCTGTGAACGCTCATGTCTTATCAAGTACACCATTAGGATGACAGAAATGTTTGCTGACATGTAGGACATGTTTGACAGTAGTGTACTGAAGTGACAGTAAAATTAAATCCATTTTAATGTAATAAGTGCTTATCTTCAAATACAGAAAAAGCCTAGTAAGAATGCTTTTTCACATATATCTGAAACAGTAATTGAGAAATTAAAGAAAGCTTGTGTAATACTTCAACTTGCTTAGCCTGGCAATAGGTCATAAAATAGTATTTATTACTGTGATTGTTAGGTTTTCAAAGATCTGACATATGAAGCAAAAACTAAAAAAGATACATACAAAAGTATTTAAAATATTTTTGGCAAACATATGAACATTAAAGGGAAGCTGACATTCAGTGGATCGTGTCAAAGCAAAAATATTTTGATTTTTAGGACTAGTAATAAACCAGTTCTGAAGCAATGACTTAATTGACACAACAAAACAAAGGTTTCATTGCATTGGGGTGGTAGGCGGTTGTAAGAACTGTGATTTAAGTGGCTTTGTGGGAAGGGAGAAACTTTCATGAATACTCTAAGGCTCAGGCAGGTTATAAAATCCTGTTATGATATATAGAACTTCAGGTATTTCAATGTATGCTGTAAACTGATGTGAAGTTCTGCAGCTGACTTACTACAGTTTATCTTTGTAGCAAAGATGCATGAATAAAGTTACCACTCACTAGTTCAGTAGCAAACGGATTTTCTTCATCTTCACTTACAAATGGATAAATCATGTGCAATATTGTGACTTAAGTCCACCATGATTTAAATTATTCCGTTAAAATGATTTACTGTAAAACTACTGCAAAGAATCTACTGTGATGTAAGAAGTTAGATAGGAATAGTAGCATTTTAGCACTTTTGTTTATATTGAATGCATCTTGTGATGCACAGTGTCAGCACATGCTTAATATGACAACAGCAAAACAGAATAATGAGGTCGTTTTTCAAATGGAAGCATTTCAATAAGCTTTACAGTCAAAAATCACTGATTAGAGCCAGGTGTTTCATTAGGACCATCAGTGCACCTGAATCTTGGCTTATGACACTATGGTCTTTCGTAGCATTGATGTATTTCAGGAGATACTGCCTTAACAGTGCGTATGTGAATTATTGTTACTATGTGAATTATTATTATTGTTACAGCAGGACCCCTCTCGATCATCTACCAAAGGTCTTGGGAGTCTGGGGAGGTCACTGCTGACAGGAAGCTAGCCAGTGTTGTTCCAATTTACAAGAACGGCATGAGGCAAGACCCAGGAAACTACAGACCTGTTAGTCTAACCTCAGTTCCTGGAAGAATTCTGGAGAAGATCAGCTGGGTGGTACTGAAATGCATTTGAAGAACAGTGCAGCCATCAGGGACGGTCAGCATGGGTTCACAAAGGGAAAGTCCTACTTCACTAATTTGACGTCTTTCTGCGATAAGGTCTTCTGACTAGTGGATGAAGGGAAGGTGGTGGATGTAGTTTTTCTAGATTTTAATTAGACTTTTGATACTGTCCCTCACCACTTCCTTCTGGACAAATTGTTCAACTGTGGGATGAGCCGGTTCACAGTCTGCTGGGTGAAGAACTGTCTAAACAGCAGGGCTCAAAGGGCTCCAGTGGATGGAGCTACATCTGTCTGAGGACCGGTCACGAACCATGTTCCTCAGGGTTCAGTTCTAGGGCCAGTCCTGTTTAATCTATTTATCAATGATCTGGATGCAGGAGTTCAAGGCACCATTAGCAAGTTTGCTGATCATACCAGACTGGGAGGTGCTGTTGACTCTCGTGAGGGACAAGAGGCCTTGCAGAGGGATCTGGATAGACTGGAGCATTGGGCAGTGCCTAATGGGATGAAATTTAACAAGTCCAAATGCCGGATTCTGCACGTGGGATGGAGTAACACCAGGCACAAGTATAAACTGGGAGAGGGCTGGTAGCAGACTCACAAGGAGTCAGCAGCAGGCCCTGGGGGCACCAGGAGGGTAAACCCATGCACCCCGGGGTGCACCAAACCCAGCACCAGCAGACGGTCCAGAGAGGTGACTGCCCCACTGAATTCAGCACTGGTTTGGCCTCACCTGGAGCACTGTCTGCAGTTCTGGGCCCCGCAATTTAAAAAGTATGTTAAGGTGCATCCAGAGGAGGGCAACAAAGCTGGTGGAAGGGCTGGAAGGTATATCCTGTGAGGAGTGGCTAAAGACTCTGGGCTTGTCTAGTTTGGAGAAAAGGACACTGAGGGGAGACCTCATTGCTCTCTACAGCTTCCTGAAGAGAAGTGTAGATAGACATGCTGATCTATTCTCCCTGGGATCCAGTGGTAGGATGCCTGGGAATGGTTCACAGCTACATCAGGGGAGGCGTAGACTGGACATTAGGCAGCATTTCTTCACAGAGAAGACCCTGGAACAGGCTTGCTGGAGAGGTGGTTGATGGCTTTTAAGAAGCATTTGGACAATGCCCTTAACAACATGCTTAAACTTTTGTCCCACCCTGAAGTGGTCAAGCTGTTGGGTCCTTGTAGGTCCCTTCCAACTGAATCTATACTATTCTATTCTATTCTATTCTATTCTATTCTATTCTATTCTATTCTATTCTATTCTATTCTATTCTATTCATCTTTCTATATTTAACAGTAATTAACAAAGATCACTTAAAGGAGAGTGCTAAACACATTAGTTCCACCATTCCCTTAATTTACAATCAATGTAAGTTTTTTATCTGAACAAAAAATAGTCTTGTTCTTTCTGTTCTCATTCATATTCCCTGCCTTTCAAGAAGAAATTTGTGTTGGAACAGTACCACCCTGTTTTTGTATCCCATCTAGCTTGGCTAAGAACTGTTCTTCACTACTGTGAATATACTTGTAAATAAATCCATTTTTTTGTGATCACTGCTATGAATAGCAGTTACAAAGTACATTTTCTATTTAATCGTTTGAAATTCAGTGCTTCTAGCTTAGTACTAAGCTCAAAAGCTCATATTAGCCCCCACATATTCCATTGTTTCAGCTGTTGCACTGCCATGTTTTCACTAGGCCTGTTATTTATTTTAATAAAATATATCATCTTGTCTTAAATGGCATTATCAGCCCAGCTCCTAAGATAAACAAATCTGTATAGACAACCTCTGTCTTAATGTTCGCACAGAGATTTATTTGGGTTTTGGCTGTGTAGATAAGGAAGAAGACTATCTGGGGAATCCTCTTCATTATACCTGCAGCAAAATGACTTTCAAGGAAAGCAAACTGAGAGGCTGAAAAGTTGCCAGGGATTTTTTCTACAAAAAGCTACTGTCACTTGGAACTTGATTTATGGCAAGAAGATGAAGCCAAGTGCAGAAAAGCCATTAGTGAGCCCAAAAGCAATCATTTGTTGTTCTGGCATGTTTCATATAGCAGAGACAGGACAGAATTGAGAGGATGTTGAAGTTAGTGAGAAAACAGTCTTCTTAGCTGGACTTCAGATCAGTCAAATCTGGAGTTTGGTCATTAGTTGCAAAATGTCAAAAGCAAGCAGAAAAAGTCTCAGGCTGTACCATTCACATTTTTCAAACCTGGAAGCCTAAATTTAGGCATGTTGGTAGTTCTTCTGACGGTACCGAGTACTTTATGCTTCTATGGGAACTTAAGATGCTTCAGATTTCTGGGGCTTTTGCTTACATCCTGAAACAGAGGAGGGTAGGTCTTAATGTGAGATACTGGGAGGGGAAGGTGGGGTGGTGGTGGTGTTTAGTGAGTTGCCTAAATTCAAGTGGCTGTGTAAGTAGATGCTTTTAAATGGTGGCCTAGTTTTCACGTGTTCTGAATGTATAATTTGGTTGCAGCAAGATTCTCTGGAAACTCAGCCCTTTGGAGTTCAAGAATCTATGTCATTTTAGCCTTAATGCTGGCTGATAACTCACAAGGGAGAATTTTATAAAATAGATTAATATTTACAATAAATTTTATGTACATATGAAACTTCCGCGATTCTTAAAAGACAGGAAGCTATGCATGTAGTATGTATCATAGAGAGTTTCTTTCTAATGAGTGAGTCAAATAAACAAGATGGTGTTCTGGATATTTATTACTCGTATTGTTTCTTCATTTGCAGAAACTGTGAGGAAAAAAAATGGAGAAGGGTGGGATAGGACATCAGTTGGTACAAGATGTTTTAAGATTGGATTTTTAGATTAAAAATACAAAGAAGGTGAGCCAAGAACCTCATGGACAGACTTATAACAGATTTCATATTAGAAGGAACAGAAGGAAAGGTAGAGGCTGAAGATCTTTCATCTTCAACTGTTGATATATATTGTTTTAGGCCTTGATGCCTGACATATATGTCTAATTCTGCTTTGCAGAGAAGTCATGATGACTGGCTTTTTTTCTTTTTTAGGTGAAGTAGAGGCAGGGAGAAAAATTCAGACAAGAGGCCATAAAGAAATTCTGTGTTCAGTAGATCTATAATAACTAAGTTTAATTTGCTTCTGCTTATTGAGGGGGGGAACGCCACTCTCCCAGTAGCATAGTAATTTCCAGGTGCTTAGGAAATGTAAATGTGTATCTTTGAAATCATGAGTTAAGTTTAAATATGATTTGACTGGTTTAATAATTAAAATTGGAGGTTTTTGGGCTTTCATCTTGTAGGACTTCAGTTTTTGTATTTTTTTCTCTTCATTAACAAGAATTAGGAAGTTTCAAAAGAATGACAGACAAATTTTGAGTACTGATAACATTCCCAGTCAAACAGAAGTTTTTGTGTTTTGAAATGTCCCCAGAACAGTATTTAAAAGTTACAGTTTAGTCATTTGGATTGTAATAGAATTAGTTTTACTTAGGATTTTTTTCCCCATTTTCTTATATCTCAGTCATGTTGACTACTCTTATGACTTACTATCTACTTAAAATAAACAGTGAAAATACCATGTTTCATTAAAGAAAGGGGACTACTGAATGTATTAGGAACCCTGTTGAACCTGGTGTACTCACCATGAACTTTCAGATGTAGTCATTAAATCTAGCTTTTGAGCATTAGATGGCAGTAGTGGTGAAACTCAGAGCCAACTGAAATGGTGCAAAGTTTTTGGTACTCTTCTGAGTGATCACTTCTTAATTTTGTGTTCAAGAAAGTTTGTAATTGGTTTCATTTTCTTCTGCCTACACCAAGCAAAGTTATTGCTAGGAAAAATCTGATATATGGAACAAGGAGCTGAGTGTTCTCCAGTAAAAGGACAGTTCATTTCATTGTTTGCTGTTACGAAAAAATTGGTAGAAGTTTAGCTGGTCTCGGTTTTGGCTTGATGGCTTTTGATACTTTATTCAAATGGATCTGCCAAATACATTATGGCAATTGCAGTTGTACTTCAAGGCTTCTCACCAGAAGACAATTCTAAACTCTAAGGACATTTTAGTAAGGTGAAAAACAAACAGCAATTTAAAATTTGTGTAACTTCAACATTTCTAAGCATTTAAAATGTAGAGGAAAAGATGAGATTACTGAAAATGGTAACATAGATGGTTACTATTTCACAGGCAGATAGGTCTTCCCATAGAATCATAGAATTGTAGGATCGTAGAAATGTTGGGGTTGGAAGGGTCTTTTACAGGTCGTGTAGTCCAACCACCCTGCAGTGAGCAGGGACATCTTCAACTAGATCAGGTTGCTCTGAGCCCCATCCAATCTGATGTTGAATGTTCCCGGGATGGGGCCTCCACTACCTCTCTCGGCAACCTGTTCCAGTGTTTCACCACCCTCATTGTGCAAAATTTCTTCCATATATCCAGTTCAAATCTACCCTCCCTTAGTTTAAAACCATTACGCCTTGTCCTGTTGCAACAGGCCCTGCAAAAAGTCTGTCCCCATCTTTTTTATAAGCCCCCTGTAAGTACTTAAAGGCTTACCTTGATAAGGACTTCCATTTCAACTGTTCTTACCTCTGTGTACTTTAATTTCTTACTCCCAGACAGTACTTTGTTTTTCCTTTAGAATTGGCTAGTTCTCTTGTCTTAGACCATGTAAGCACTCTTTGTGGACATGCTATGAAGATAGTGCAGCAAGCACCATCTTTCTCTCATGAGAGAGGGACTGAGTCCCAGCTCTTCTGTCCACTCTTTCATTCATCTAGTGGTGAGAAGTTCCTTTCATTCTTTTCCAAAGCCGATGTTTATTAAAGCAAGGGGAGAAGGCCACATTTTTTTGCTCAAGTTTTTATTTGTCATAGACAGGCAAGAAGAAAAAGATTAATTTTACTAAGGGATAATGTGACTTCTTCCTCATTTCATGCCTGCAAAGACCATTGATGGTAACATGTCCACTTTCTCTCTTTTAAACAAGAGATCAAATCATAACCTCCAATTCTTTGTTTTTATCTTCACCACAGGTAAAGGTTTAGAATTCAGGTTTAGAATCCTTTCTATTGACAGGATTGCTAGCAAGACAATTGATGTGCTTTTTAATAGGCAAGAAGTTAACAGAAGAAAGTTGTCCTGACAATGCATTTCTTCAGTTACCTCCGCTAGATTTCACAAGACATCTCTAGCCCAACCATTTGGGATTTATTCTTAAATGTTGGAAAGGTTGCAACATAGCTTTTATCCTAGAGACAAGATAAATGGTTAGATCAGTGGTCAGTGACATACTGGTTCTCAAGAGAACAGGAAGAACTGGAATTCTGGTGTTGCTTGTGCGGATGCTAACCACATGTGAAGGCACAAGTCCCAACAGAACAGCAACATTCCTCACATTGGGTGACACCTTAGTTTTTACCCCTAGACTTACCAACACTTTGGTTCCCAAGTGACCCTCTCCCTTCTTACACCATTAAATTTCTTTGGATCCAAAAAAGCTGCCTACACTTGCAAATTGTGTCAGTCCTGATGCAGAAGAGCCTTCTAGTAAGCACTATCAGCAATTTTTAAGCCAATTCTCTTAAGAAAGTATGAATATGCAATATTGTACTAAGATTTGTTTTTCCTTTCTTTGCGTGTTGTGAAAGAACTTTCTGGGTTTTTGCAATGCTCTCATATATTAGTGCCTATTCTGAGGCACTGTTATACCATCATTTGAGAAGAACTTCGTGTCCATGTGTTTTAAAATTTTAAATTTTAAAAGAAGTTCTCAAGTGATGAAGTGGCTAAGTAAGTAGGTAGTTACATTTAGATAGAGATCTCCAAATTTTACAGATTTTTGTGTTTAAAGTAGATGGCTTTGATATTAATTGTGCCCTGTGAAATTCACCTTCTGAATAAAGGAGAAAATTAAAAGAGTTGTTTTTCAGCACCTTACTGGTGAAGACAGAATGAAGTAGTGAAAATGAAGGGCAGAAAGTGGATTCTGTATTTTTAAGAAGCTTTTTGTTTTCTGTTGAAAGTTGTCAGATCCCTTGTTATGTTTGCTGTTGCAGTTAAGGTAGTTTTTTTCTTTCTATTTATGTTTAAAATTAGATGAGAGTAATAGTACAATATATCAAAAGTTGAAGACTATTATTGTGTCTTAACATACATAGCAGAGTATAATATAATACAATGCTCTATCAAAGCAGTGCAGTAAGATTGAGAAAAATAAAAACAGTCTCTCAAATGCCAAAGTTTTGGTAAACTAAAGGTAACAAACTGACTGCGAGTTACAGAAGGGGTGAGGGAAAGAGCAATCCTGTCCATCAGCCAGGATGTTAATGGATGAGGTTTGGAGATTGTGAGATTTATTGCTCATTGAAAAAATGAGTTATGACAAAAGGAGGAAGTTAATGAATGATTTGCCACTGTATCTATGCCTAAAAATCTTTGGGGGCATAATTTATTCCAATTTCTTTTCAGGTTGGAAACTGCTTGTTCCAACCACAGAAGGTCTTCCCAATATGAATAGCTCTAGAAAAGACTTAATTTTATTTATTTTTTCCTGGCACATTTGCATCAGTTGTAGGTATTGTGTCATCACACCACAAGCAAATAAAAGTATTATGGCCGAAGTCTACAGCATATAGCATATCTTACAGAAGGACTGGGGTGAATAACACTGAATTCACTGTAAATACAAAGTGTGAACCTAGGGGTAAGCCAAAAGAGGGAAGGAAGAAAAATAAACAAAATATATTGGGGGAAAGAGTGGAGGTTAGACAAAATATCTAAATGCTGCAATCTAAAAAGTACAGAAGCTTTTATCCTTAGAAACAAAATACTGATTTTTGTCGCATGCTTTTTACCTTGAACAGTGAAAAATGTTTCAAAGAAGGAATTCTGTGTCTTCCCCTTCTTTCCCCAATCTACTTTATTAAATAAGTATGTAATGAATGAATTTGAATTATCGTTTACCTCCTTTTTACTAGCAGTAGGAAGTGGGACAAGCTGCTTAAACCCCTTGTTCCATCATACACTTATCTTTGCTAAAGATATTGCCTAAGTGCCTATAGGAGAGCTTAAATAATTTAGGCTTTGTGCTGTGTTATGACGTTTCCTGCTGTATGTAAGAGCAAAGTATTAGACTACTGCATTTAGATAAAACTCTGACTGAACTTCTCCAGTGTTTTCTTGCTGCACACCAAATCAGCAGGGATTTTGTTATCCTGCAAAATCAGTGGTGAAATCTTAAGGTGCATATTGTATCCTGGTGATTTAGTCTCTGCTAGCTCAAAGCCAGTGAGTAATGTGAGCAGCGTATTGCTTCTTTTTAGTTTTTAGGGATATTTTGTTGGCTTTGACAGAATGATCACAATGAGTAGTGTATGACACTTTTATTAATTTTTTTCTGGGTTTTAATGAATAACTGTTAACTAATTATTTTTCATTTAGGATATATTATGTCTTGATATTAGAGTAATTACAAGGAATTTCATGACAAAAAAGCCATTTATTAAATCATTTAAGACCTACAGTAGAGATCCCTAGTGCTCTTTCATTTTAGCTTTTAAAGACTGGCACATTTTTGTGGAGTGGCAGCTGCTATAAGAAACGTGAAGAATCCTGAGAGTGAAATCTATGAGTGGATATCAATGAGTGGAATTTAAGTTCATCCAAGTTCAAAATAATGTACAAGAAGTTTGTTTCATCTTAGGAAAACAATGCTAGACAATTTATTTTTGTTGCTGAAGAAATAAATATAAAAACTACAAAACCACTTTTCTCCAAGTAAAGTAATTTGCAGTTACTACAAATTAAATAAAATAGCATTACTAAGGCAAATAACGAAGTGAACTCTGAGCAAAAATAATTATTTTGTCTCTCTTACTTTAGTTCATATGGTCAAGGTATGAAAGCAGGCTGGGATACCTCTTACCAGCCTTTTTTAATGCTCAGTTTTTCTACAGAAGTTGTTGTCAGCACATACTTTTAGGATGTGGCAGAACCATATGAGCAGAACCATATTTGAAGCACGCTAGACACCTGATAGCATGATATTGTTATCTGGGCAACTGCTGCACTTAAATCCTTATTATTGAAAAGGCCAGTATAAGCAGGGCTAGTCAATGACAGAACTAGTTAGTGGTGCTAGCTAGTTAGGGGACATGCTTTCTATGCTCAGCCACATTGTTTTGTAACATAACATGCTAATATAGGAATGGGTGACAAAATTTAAGTGCTTGAGCCATGCTCTTGATTTCCCAGTTTGGCTGATGCAATTGATTTGCATTAATTTGCCCACTCTTAACATTGCCTGCTTTATAGTAAATTTCTTAGGGGTATATATTTTCCAAGGTGTGGAACTTAGATGTTTTTTTCCTGCATGCTTTGAGAGTTCTGCCATTTTGTCATGCCTCAGTTGACACTGAGTGGATGTTTGGAAAAGGTTTGTTAACTAATGGGGAAAAAAGTTTCTGCTAGAGACATGTCATAAGCCCGTCACCCATTCCAACCATCAAACAGGTTGCATTGTAGTTCTGAATTTTGGGAGAGCAGCTTTCTCTTTAAACCAGGACAAAAGGATTTCAAATAGCTGCAGAAAAACTGGTATATCTCCTGTGAGTACTGAATGGAAGATTCTCATCCAGGAATTTCTGAAGATGTGTTGAATAATTTGTATTATATAAAGGATAAACTACCACATATCTGATTGTCAGTTAAATAAATAATTCACATTATTAAATATGACAGCATTTTCTTCCCTGTAAGTCAGGGTTTTGGCAGAGACAGAAGCAGGATTTTATGCAGTTCATGAAGTTTTGAATATGAAATTGAATATTTCCAGTCTATTTTGCCAGCTCCTTAGAGGTGTAAGATCACCAAAACGATTCTGATTTAATTTGACCACGTATGAGAAATGCAAAGATATTTGCAGTGGAGCTTTCTGTCTATTTATTGTGACCATGATGTGTATTGTCTTGTAAAATTAATCGTGTTTTCGGAAGGTGTGTGCTTTAGCCATGGAGCCTGGCTGTCAAGCTTAGTATTTACTTTGATGACCGTGAGGAGTCCTGTAGGCTTAAGTGGTCTAGAAGACTTGGGTTTCAGAGCTAAAGAATAAAAAATTCATGTGGTGAATAGGCTCTAGAATAACCAGACAACACCTTAGTTTCTCTGAGACCATTAAAATTGACTATAAATAAAAATTAACTATGAAGAAAGTCAATAAAATTGTCTCTAACTAAGGTAATGGCAGTAGATTCTTCATCTTGGACTTTTGGATCTAGCAGGAGGATCATGACTTACAAGAATTTGCTATGGCAATATTGAAGTAGAAACAAGCTGTTTGATCTGTGCAGTATCAAACACAGGTTTAAGTATTTTACGCTTCCTTGGATACTAATTCAAAGCATCTACTCTGTATACTACCTATTCAATAGAATATGCTAAACAAATTTACATGTGGTTCTCCTCCATGAGTCCCAGATGTAAATTCTTTTACAGGTCTTTCTGTTTTTTTAAGGTATTCAGTTACCCTGAAATTCTGACAGCTTGCAATCTCTTTATCAGAATTAAGTTATTGTATCAGTTCAGTTCCGTCTGGAAATCACAATCAAGTATGCTTATAACTACTTGTTCCTTATATGAATTTCTTACACATGAGGAAATAAAATCAGTAAATATTTTATATCTACAAAGACACAAATGTCTTATCTACCTCAGGGACAGAATCTCTTTGATTTTAAGTATTCTTCAACTGTTTAAAACTGGTATAGAGGCTAGCTTTATCTGTAAAACTCCCATCTTCTGAAATAAAGGTGTGGTTTTGTGAGTCTGTTAAAGGGCAGCCACAGATAAGCAAACCATTCGTTGCTGGCTTCTAGCTGTCTTTTAAGACACTTCCAGTATAATTACCTGGGTTTTGAGGGAATCTATCAGAGCTTTTGTACTTACAGAATTTTATCACAAGATTCACTGACATTCCTGCTTAGGTTTAATCTTCCTGAGAAATATTTATGCAAACGTTGACATCTAAATTTAAAATAGGTTAAAAGCCTTGTCAGGGGCAGTGTGATGGGCAGTGGGATTGGATTTACCAATAATCACTGACTTTCCATCACAAGTACTGCCAAAGTACCACTGCTTTAACATGAATGAGCATGCCTCTGACTCGCTGAAGTGCCACACAGAAATAATAGCTGCTTCTCACAAAGTCAACCACAAACTGAAAACATAGCCTGAGGTTATTGTTATTGCTGTTTTAAAATTACAGACCCTAGATTTACTTGTTAAGACTTGATATTTGCATTTCGCTGTAATAAAAAGGATGTTTATTTGATGTCTTTTAAATGGCTGTACTGCTCATTTCCATGAAATTTGGCAATATAAGCATGCATTTGTAAAGCAAAATGGGAACTGGAAAACCATCCATTGGAAATGGCATCACAAACACATGATTTCTTTTTTTCATTTATTTTATTGACACTTATTTTGGAACTTTTTTTTTGCCCTAATTCTCCCTATTCTTGTTCTGTATACATTTATTTCTGTCAAGGCAATCGTGTCTTCAACTGAGTGGGTCAGTAAGCAGTTCTTTTTAAAAGGGTATTAATACCTCCTAAGAGCTAGTAAATGTGACATTTGGTAGAAGTGATTTGTGTCAAACACCTGACTGAATTTCATTTGCAAGGTGTATTCCAGGCCATTAGTACCCGAGGTTCCTCCAAATTTAGCAGTTCCAGATATTTGTGAAATTTGCAGATGTAAGATTATAGAGCTCTAATAGAAAATGAAGAAAAGAACAAAGCATGGAATAGCTCCACCTTTCTGTTGTAGGAGTACACCAGAGTGTATTTTCTAAGGGTACACAAATGTAACAGGTATCTGGGCTTCAAATCACTGGATGCTGGGATAATACATTAAGGAAGGTTCATGATATATTTGTATTGTTACTCTCTTATCTCTGCATATGATCTTGTCTATTGACAGAACATGTGTACTAAGTTAAATGTGTTTTCAGTTCACATACAGGGACTGTTTTATGTTCTTAACATATATCTGTGGAAAGACAGCTTCATAAACTGTATAGCGTGATGTTTAAAATAGTTTTGATAGCATGTGTCTGACATTTCTGCCTCTCTTTGTAATAATAAATAAATAAATAAATAAATAAATAAATTAAATGGCTCCAAGGGCAAAAAGAAGCCCCCAAAGAAATACAAAACAGAATCCCATTAAAATAAAGACCACTAGTTTAGTCCAATTATTTATGGCACTTGTAACCTACATAAATTTTAACCTGTCAGGTAATAAAGCATACTAAATAGACCTATGTTAATGTCCCACTGTCACTGTTTTAATATCTGCTGAGGCACATTATGTCTAATAAAATGATTTCGTGAAGAAGTGGTTGTCAGAATAGATTTCTTTAACGGTGCCCAGGAAAAAGAAGAATTTGACAACTTAACAAGTTATTTCCAGATATATTGCCAAATGACAACGGGTCTTAACAGTATTATTTTTAACAATTTTGTGTTAGAAGCCACAGGCAAGTTGCTGAATGTAAATTTTATGATAGAACAGAGTGTTCTGAAGTAAACAAAATTTTAATTCATTGTACATTTATGGAACAGGATATTTGTGCCAATATTTCAGTAGCTAACTTGTAAGACACTTGGGTATATGCCTGTTTAAGGAAACCAGCTTAAGCTTCATGTAACCAAAGGAAGGCTAGGATTTCTGCAAAGAAAGGCAGCAGTATCTGGACCTGAGTGAAAGGAGGCAGAGCCAGAAGAGCAAGGCAGGAATTATTCCTCCTGTGCTTGGGCTAATTAGACCGCAAAACTGATTACAGTTTTGGTCACCCCAGTACAATAAAAATATATGGATAAAATGACAGGAGTTAGGGGGAGGCCACTGAGGTGGGGAGGCTGGAGCCTTTCCCTGCAAGGAGAGGCTGTGGGACTGGGGCTGGTTCAGTCTGGAGAAGGGATGGCTTCAGGGGCACCTAACAGCAACCCCAGCACTGACGGGAGGGATGGAGGAGACGCAGCCGGGCTCTTCACAGAGGTGCATGGCAGGAGGGCTGAAACACAAGAGGCTCAGGCTGGAGATAAGGAGAAGACTTCCCCATGAGGACAGCTCAGCGGTTGGGCTGTGGCTCAGGCAGGCTGGACCGTATCCAGCCTTGGGGGGTTTTGTGGTCCGACTGGGTGAAGCTCTCAGCAGCCTGGTCTGAGCCCACAGCTGTGTCTGCTCTGTGCAGGGGCTGGGGCTGGAGACCTCCCCAGGCCTCAGCCAGTGCGAGTGAGCCCCTGATTATGTAGTTGTACTGGGTTTGCGTGGAAAGGTTTTGGTAGTGGGGGGGCTATAGGGGTGGCTTCTGTGAGAAGCTGTGAGAAGCTTCCCCCATGTTTGATAATGCCAGTGCCAGCCGGCTCTAAGACAGACCCATCGCTGGCCAAGGCCGAGCCCATCAGCAATGGTGGTAGCGCCTCTGGGATGACGTATTTCAGAAGGGAAAAAAAATGCAGTGAAGCCAGCAGTCGAGAGGGAGGAGTGAGACGATGTGAGAGAAACAAATCTGCAGACACCAAGGTCAGTGAAGGGGAGGGGGGGGAAGCTGCTTGAGATGCTGGAGCAGAGAGTTTTCCCTTGCAGTCTGTGATGAAGATCGTGGTGAGGCAGGCTGTCCCCCTGCAGCCCACGGAGGTTCACGGTGGAGCAGATACGCACCTGTAGCCCATGGAAGGGACCCCACACTGGAGCGGTGGATGCCTGAAGGAAGCTGTGACCCCGTGGGGAGCCGCACGCTGGAGCAGGCTCCTGGCAGGACCTGCGGACCCGTGGAGAGAGGAGCCCACATCGGAGCAGGTTTGCTGGCAGGGCTTGTGACCCCATGGGGGACCCACGCTGGACTAGCCTGTTCCTGGAGGACTGGGCCCCGTGGAAGGGACCCACACTGGCGCAGTTTGTGAAGAACTGCAGCCTGTGGGAAGGACTCACGTTGGAGTTGTCTACCTAGACTTCAGCAAGGCTTTCGACACTGTCTCCCATAACATCCTCCTAGGGAAGCTCAGGAAGTGTGGACTGTATGGGTGGTCAGTGAGGTGGACTGAGAACTGGCTGAATGGCAGAACTCAGAGGGTTGTCGTCAGCGACCCTGAGTCTAGTTGGAGGCCGGTAACTAGTGGTGTCCCCCAGGGGTCAGTACTTGGCCCAGCCTTGTTTAACTTCTTCATCAACGACCTGGATGAAGAGTTAGAATGTACCCTCAGCAAGTTTGCTGATGACACCAGACTGGGAGGTGTGGTAGATACACCAGAAGGCTGTGCTGCCATTCAGCGCGACCTGGACAAGCTGGAAAGTTGGGCAGAGAGGAACCTGATGAGGTTCAGCAAAGGCAAATGCAGGGTCCTGCACGTGGGGAGGAACAACCCCGTGCACCAGTACAGGCTTGGGGCTGACCTGCTGGAGAGCAGCTCTGCGGAGAGGGACCTGGGTGTCCTAGTGGACGACAGGTTAACCATGAGCCAGCAGTGTGCCCTGGCTGCCAAGAAGGCCAGTGGCATCCTGGGGTGCATTAGGAGGAGTGTGGCCAGCAGGTCGAGGGAAGTTCTCCTTCCCCTCTACACTGCCCTGGTGAGGCCTCATCTGGAGTACTGTGTCCAGTTCTGGGCTCCCCAGTTCAAGAAAGATGAGGAGCTACTGGAGAGAGTCCAGTGGAGGGCTACAAGGATGGTGAGGGGACTGGAACATCTCCCCTACGAGGAGAGGCTGAGGGAGCTGGGCTTGTTCAGCCTGAAGAAGAGAAGGCTGTGAGGGGACCTTATAAATGCTTACAAATATCTGAAGGGTGGGTGTCAGGAGGATGGGGCCAGACTCTTTTCAGTGGTGCCCAGCGACAGGACAAGGGGCAATGGGCACAAACTGAGGCACAGGAAGTTCCGTCTGAACTTCCTATGAGGAAGAACTTCTTCCCTCTGAGGGTGACGGAGCACTGGAACAGGCTGCCCAGGGAGGCTGTGGAGTCTCCTTCTCTGGAGATGTTCAAGACCCGCCTGGACAAGGTCCTGTGCAGCCTGCTGTAGGTGACCCTGCTTCGGCAGGAGGGTTGGACTAGATGACCCACAGAGGTCCCTTCCAACCCCGACCATTCTGTGATTCTGTGAGAAGTTTGTGGAGAACTGTCTCCCATGAGAGGGACCTCACGCTGGAGCAGGGACAGTGTGTGAGGAGTCCTCCCGCTGAGGAGGAAGGAGAGGCAGAGACAAAGTGTGATGAGCTGACTGTAACCCCCATTCCCCATCCCCCTGAGCCGCACGGGGAGAGGAGGTAGAGAAATCGGGAGAGAAGCTGAGCCCCGGAAGAAGGGAGGGGTGGGGGGAAGGTGTTTTAAGATCTGGATTGATTTCTCACTATCCTACTGTGATTTGATTGGTGATGAATTAAAGTTGAGTCTGTTTTGTCTGTGACGGTCATTGGTGAGTGATCTCTCCCTGTCTTTGTCTCGACTCTGGAGCCTTTCATCATATTTCCTCTCCCCCGTCCAGTTGAGGCGGGGGAGGGATGGAGTAGTTTTGGTGGGCACCTGGCATTTATCCAGGCCAAACAAGAACAATAGTTTAAAGGGAAACACATTTCACAGCTGAACTGCTTCTTCAAGAATGTTTATAGGCCAGTGTTACTGCCAGTGCTCCCCTTCATTTCTTGACTTTCATTGGTGAAAATCAAAATGTCATTTTGCAAGGACAACACAATGTGCGCTCTATTTCAGAAACTTGGTATACTGTTTGTTTCAAAGTCCTCATTAGCAAAACTAATTTAAAAAGAGATGGTATTATTGCTGCTGAGTAGACTGGGTTCAGTCTTGAGAGAGACTTCTTCATTACTGTAATTAGCAATACAGAAAAAGACAAAATCAAAATAAAAAAAAGATATTCTGCCCCCTGCTGCACGTGACGAAGAGCAAGAAGTTACTTTTTTGTCACTGTATTACTTACAACGATTTACAAACAAACAAGACATCTTTAAAATCTATTTAACTTTTTGAAGTCATTATGATCAAGCATTGAAATGTATTTCTCAGTTACCTGTTAAACAAAGCAGTTACAGAGAAGCTGGAATACATTACATGGTATACTAAATGTACAGAGAACTCAATTTTTTGATTAATCTGACAAAGTGTCACTTTGGAGAAAGTCCATAGCTGTTCTACATCTGATGATATTTCCTCTGTTTCAAAGCCTGGTTTTTAAAGATTGCCGGATATAACCATACTCAGTATTAGAAAATCAAATGAGAATATTGAAGATGAAAGTAGAAAAAAATATTTAGAGAATACGAACTTTTTCAAGTTTGAATTTGCCTTTGATGTGTCATAGGTCATTGAATTTTGATGTACAAGCAAGACAGCAGATGACCTTGCTTTCACCACAGTACTTGCTATGCACATCTTTTTTAAGGAAAGCAAGGGATGATGCATTCGACATAAGCACACATGATTTTTCTGGTAGATGAGTCCAGCACTAGCTGTAGACTTAATTGTTTGCAGTACATGCAGTGTACTGCATTGAAGCTTGAGCTGAAATTGTTTGTCCTCTGACAAACAAGATTTAGACCTACTAAAACATTTTTTCCATCTTGTACAACTATACCACACTATTCTGAAAGACAAAAGGCTTAGAGAGAAAGCTGTAGAAACAAGAACATGCCAACGATTTCTTGTTCTGTGTGAAGAAATTCCCCTAGTGAAGTCCAAATATAGTGTTTCTGAATGCTGGTATTTGCATTTTTAAATGCTGATCTACATTTATAGTCATACATTTTGTTAATTGTTGTCATCCAAAGAAGCTTATTAATTGGAGTAGCACTTTTTTTAAGACATTTGTGAGACAAATGTACACAATTTAGTGGAATATGTTACCGAAACAGGGGAGAGAGCAAGTCAGAGAAAGTATTCGTATTTTATAGATCTTTTACCCTATATGTTTCCTTTGTGGAAAGAGGCTTTAAAGTAGTGTAAAAACACCAGCTACTAAACGAGTAGCTCACATTGTTATACTGCTGATATGTACTGATAATAATATACTGATATTTTAACAGATCTTAGTGCTTGGTTTTGCTTGAAGTTTTATGCAGATGTGCTGTACAGACCTGACTGTAGTAGTTGCTCTTGGAAGAGATTACCATTTTTAAAATGTGTATTTATTAGCTTGATAGATTGTAACGAGGTAATTTTTTAATATTTAAATGCTGTGGGGGAAGAAAGAAGCTCAGGTAAACTCTAATCCAACTTCACAGAAGAAAATTAAAATGAGGATTTGAAGAACTGAAGAATCACTAGACAGCTGGACCAGATTTTGCCTCTGTGATCAGAGAGTGAAGACTGCATCTTCAATGGTGGGAGTGCTTTTATCTAATTTTGAAGCATTATTTAGCAGCAAAAATATAGCAGTGTCTAGACTTTGCTTTTCTTACCTGAACATTCCTGGTCTGTAACCAATGTTTCATATGAAAGCACGTATGTCAATATGTTTGAACATTTAACACATTTTTTTGAAATTTTATGATAAGCAGTATATATCACTGCCCAGTAATACAAGCACAGTTCTACAGATTATAAAAGTTATTTTGAAAGTGTAGACTAATTCAGAAGGCGGCACTAGCATGTCAAGAGAGAAACAAGTGTTGCTGGCTGAAAGTGCTAAAATCAGTATATTTGATAAGGATTTCCAAATCCACAGTATACTCAGGTATGTCTCCCTGAGTTTACCTAACATGTTAAACATGCAGAAGAATAGAGAAAAGCCATTTTGCACTTCTTTCAGCGGTTTCTTTATCATTGTAAATATTATCATGATTTATTCCTGTATGAAAAGCAGAATAACAGATTGATATCAACAGTGATGTAGAAAATAACTACAGTGAAAATCATCTTCTGATAGATAATTTTTACCTGAAACATATACCATGCTGTTTGAGTAGGTCTGCCATATTTTCAGAGTAATTAATAGAAACCACAAATCTTGGCAGACTACTCTGGTTAACAACACAGCCTTACAGGAACTTGAAGTTTGGGACTAACATCTTGGTAAATGTTTAGACAAAACCTTCTAGAATTATTTAGTGGATGAACATACCAATGAAGTTTTTCCCCAGTGCATTAAAGGAAGAATTTTAAAGTCCTCATTAACATATCTTAAATTTTTAGTGCAAATTATTTTGACTTCTTGTATTGGATGAACCCCTGTATGTACTTTGTACAAGAGGGTCTTTTGATACAAAATAGGGTTAAATCTGGTCATACAACAATAACCTGGTATTCTAAATTCCCTTTCCTTTTTCTGTGCAGAATGCTTTGTATGGCTTAATCTCTTTTCAACTTTGCTAATCAACTTTTCTGCCTAGATTTTTTCATGTTCCCCACCCTGAAAAAATTTCAGTTATACTTTGGATTGCAATCAAGATTTATCTTTAGAAATCTGAAGCATAGCATAAAGCCAGTGTTCTTATAGAGAGCTACATAGAAGGTGTTAGATTTATATATAGAAAATATCTGTTTACTGGGGACATTAGTTAACTCTGAAGAGTGCTCCATCAACCTGATGGTCTTAATGTTCTCCCATGAATTTGATGCAATCAATAGACATTTTCAAAAGGTAAGTCCTTGGATTTGAACTGGACTGACTCTTTTTAAAGATTGCAAGGAGGAGGACTCTGCTGTGGTCTCAATACTACTTAATACAAAAATAAAAAAAAAGAAAAAAAAAGCAGATCTAGATCATAAATGTAAATCTACCTACATAGGCTGATTATCTTCTAATATACTCTAGGAAGAAAAATGAATGGGATGTCAGTGGACAATACACAGAGCACTCAGACTCTTAATTTTGTCTTACACAATAGAATTACAATGCTTTACTTCCAAGAAGCTTTCATGTACCTCAGTATGAAGAAAAATATGGATACGGTTCTTAGATACAATAATGATAGGCACCTAGAAATCCTTTGGACCACACTGTCTTCTGATTTATTAGTAAAGACGACATTCTGCAACTAGCAGCATGAATTTGTTATTTAACAGCATTACCCTGAGCTTCTGCCAGTCTTTATCTCTTTCTTTGTGTTCTTGCCCAGCCTATTCTTGGTATGTGTTCTTAGCCTTATTTAAAATAATCGTAAAGAAGTCTGCCCAGATTTCTGCCAGCTTTGACTTTGTTCCATCTGTCCAGTTCCCATTTTACCACCATTTTAAAAACTGCATTATGGGTTTTGGTTTTTTATTGCTGTACCTGGACCCTGTAATAACTATTCTCAAGTGAAATAAGCACTTGGGAAAGTGTTCGTCAGTACAAAAAACATCCTTCCTGCCTAAGTCAATTTAATGATCTTGGTGTTCTCACAACACAATCCAAATTGGTCGTCTTTTTCAAGAACTGGGAAATGGCAGTGTGCCATAACTTCAAGGACTGATTAACCATTGCCAAGTCTTTAGATGCCAGAGACTTAGATGCCAAGGTCTTCAAGGCTCTTGGAAGTCATCCAAGCTTGATTTTTTCTGGAGAATAACCGCACCTTCTGGTAAACTGGTTGCTGTTCTGTAGTGATGACAACATTCTTGTGACGCTGAATCCCCCTTTTCTAAAGATGCATTGAATACTTTCAGAATATTAGCTAAAAGTTTATTTTGCTGTGTTTTTTGTCCCTTTTCTCCTGTTCACTGTCTTTCTTACACAATCAGTGCTGTCACGTAACAAGAAAAATAAAACATTAGAGATGTGTATTCTAGCAAGTACCAGGCCCCTGCCTGCCTACTGCATTTTGTCCAATTTCAGTTGTGCTGGCTGTTGTCTCTACTTTGTTTTCTGAAACAAATACATTAGATAAATACAGAGAACTTGTGAGCTGGGTATTTCTTCATGTTTGTTCATTTGCCCATGACTTTGCTCAAGTCTGTGCAGAGAAAACAACTGTTCTTGAAGGAATTTGCATTATTTTTTCATAAAGTTTCAAGTCTACAAGGTGAGAAAATCTCTTTTGCAGTGATCTTTGAAGAAAAATGTTGTTACAACAGAAAATATCATTTTGTGACATTTTAAAGCAGAGATACCAAGCTGATCTCGATGACCTAAGCCCTGTCTTTGTTGCAGTTCAGCTAAACTTTTGTAGCAATTGAAACTGAGAAAAAATGAGCTAAAATTGTAGTTAAAATGATGACCTGGTAGTCCAGAATTAACTACATTGCATCCTCTGGGTCAACAAGATGTAGGATAAGAACAAGTCTAACCTTAGTGGTTTCAGTGATGCTGATCTTCGAAATTACCTTTAATATCTTTATTATGCAGCATCAGTTTCTGGCATTGGTTCAGTGGAATACGCTAAATTAAGGTGTTAGGGCTTCAATCCCTAAAATTATACTAATATTTTGGTACATATTCACTATTGTTTAATTTCATATTTCTGTCTCATCCTACCTGACCATTTAAAACTAACATAAAAGAAGACTTTATTCTACTGTCTGTATATTTTAGTACACCTGTTCTGTGTAATTATTTTGAAATATTTTATACAGTCTGGATCTGTAGGGACTTCTGAAATTACTATGTTCTTGTCTCTCATTAACGACAGGGAACTTAGTCTGAAGCATATGGAGAAAGAAAAAGTATGTAGGGAAACAGCAGAACATGATTAAAAGATTGAAATACAATAATGAGAGTGAAGTACAGCCACATAGGACATCATGGAAAACATCTAGCCATGAGATTTATCAGTGAAACGAACAAAATTTTACATGTTTCTTGTAAGAAGCTAAGTGATAGTGCATTTTGTGTTTGGTGGTTTGTTTGTTTTTTTCTGAGAAACCTAAGCAAACATACAGACAGCAGTTAAGAATTGGTGGTTATTGCGGACTGGATTAGAAATAAAAGACAGGAATTTTCTAAGGATAGTTCATAGCGATGTTGAAATACTGATACAAGTAGTATTTTCTGATAACCTATATTTCTGAGCATGGAAAGTAGCGTTTATAAAATGTTAATCAAATTATTCTTTCATTTACAATCGGAAAAATGGCCGCTACATTTAGTGACATAAAGAACAAAAATGGTTTTATTTACATGGAAAAGATAATTTGTTTCAAACTAGTACCTGAAATTATTCTCTTCCATTATATATTATTTGACTTTCTGCTTTATTTGAGCACAAGCAGGAAGAGAAGTCCATTAAACATAATATAGTTCTAAATGTTTGCTTCAGGTTACAAATATGTCAGTTTGAGTGTTGCCTTAGCCAGTGTTGTAAACCTCTTTATGAGCAGTTCTTGGGCAAAGTTGGTGTCCTAGGAGACAGTAACACCTCGAAGAGGAGGAATGAATTGGTGTAAATTGAAAGGAGGTTAAGAAAGAGGCAAGGTGAAAAATGTGAGAACAGAATGCAAATTTTTAGTAAAAATTAATACAAATATCTCAAGTGAAAAGAAGGTGAAAACAACATAGCAGCTGCAGAGACTCAATACAACGTTAGGTCTGATTGCATTTGGCATAGGACCTATCTGTGATCAGTTTATCTAGTATCATGAATTTTCTGGAATGTCTGCGTGGTTGATTACCAAACACATACGTGCATACATACATAATAACTGTAAATATACACACCCAAAGTATTCTTTATATATATATATATATGCATTTTTTATATATGTAAATATGTATACACACACACACAAAGTATTGCTGAAACAGCAATTTTAACCAGCCTAATACTTACGAGTCTGACATGATCTGAAATTGAATAAGGACTCTTAGTACATCATCCTTCTATGTGATGTAGGGTGTTATTGCTGTTAGGGAGCTGCATAGAGCTATGAAATAATAGGAAGTATATTCTCTGCCTTATGTCAGTGAATTACAGTTGTCAAGTGTATGTATAGCATACAAGTATCAAATATATGCTATAGGAAGAAGATCTGATTGGTTTGTCATACGGATATGTGTTGTCAGACTTCATCTCAGCCTTTTGAGGCTTCTAATATCAGATGAACTGGTGATGCTTCATTCTTTTCCTAAATATACAGTTATTCCTATCATTCACAGAAGGAAAAGAACAAGTACCTCAGTCTTCATAATGATCAACAGTTAAGTCATTACTACATTATCTTCTGAATCGTAGAGCTCTGTTGCCAAGTCAGATAAACCTATTCTAGCTATTTCATATGCATAAGTACTATGCATAAGTGCTAGCATCTGTATTTCGTCCTGCCAGAGAGATGTCAGTATCCAGGAATGCAAGTGAGGCACCTCCAAAGAATTGTTTCCTTAAAGAAAACCCCTAACAAACAAATGAAGAACCAAAACCAACAACAAAGGAGAAATATTTACTCTTTATTTTTACTTTTGATATTATAAATATAGTTCATTTTTAAGATAGGGTGTAATTAGTGAAGCTTTTTCCCCTTACAGGACTTTCTTTGTTTCTCAGTAACAGCTGTTTCACAACAGCAGTTGTAAAAACTATCTGTAGTTTACCAAGTAAATGTCTCACAACTGCTTTGCAAACAACCCCTTTCATATTATTCGTGAATCTTCCCAACATTCTTTGAGGTACAAATGACAGAATGAAACAACAAAAAATCAAAGGCTACCTTAGTGGCTTTGTGATGCACTTTAAAGTACAATACCATGAAAGCCTCCATCTTACACACACACACAAAAAAAATGTTGTGGATTTTCTAGAAGCCTGGAAATGCATCAGTAAATGTTTCAGATACCAAAACTGCTAATAATGCCTGCTTCTTTCTCATTGTATGGGTAACAGCTGTCATGTGGGGCAATAGGAACAACATGGAGTGCTACTTTTTGCGTTTAGAGCTCGGCTAGACAATTGAGGAAAGCAGCTGATGGTGTACATGCTGAAGATGCAGCTGACTATGCGTGGCATTTCATTTCAGCCTTTGCCCTGATAAGTTTTTGACTAGTCTGTTGAGAAAGAAACCCTGCCCAACCATCTTTTTAATTCTGGGCTTAATGAGTTGTCTGGGGATTGTATGAGAAAGCCAGAGGTACCTAGATGAGAAGTAGGATGAGTAAAGTCGCCGTGAGTCTTTTCTCTTAAAGAAGTTTGAGTCTATTAACAGCCGTTTTCGTAGTACAATGTCTTGGTCTTTTGCACATCTTAAACTATACTACTCATCAGTGTAGGGCATAAACCGTACTTACATATGCTCAGCTCCCAAATACAATATTGTTTTCTAAATTATGTGGGTAACTTTAACCATTTTAAAGGAAAAAATACAAAGTACCTTCACAATGGTAGTGATCTAATTACTTAACTATAATAATTAAATTTTGAAATTATTCTGATGGTAAAGTTTTCCACTTAAATGTAAAGCTTGACAGGAAAATAAGCCAGAGCTAGCGTTGACTTCATGTGTTCTCTTCCTGATGTCAGTGTGTTTTCTAAAGTAAAAGTTTCAGAGATTGGCAGATAGGCTCAGAGGGCTGAGATCATAAATGGCATAGCTATAATGCTGTTGACTTTTGTAAATCGAATGTATGTAATAAAGTTTAAAACATAAATGCTAAGGAGCTTGAAAATAGCATCTTTAGGCTTATCAGAATGCATTTTAGAAGCAGAAATGCTATGGAAAACAGAGTTCTGTAAAAATACTGAAATTATTGGATGAAGGTATTTCTAAACTTCATCTGCTTATTTTTGCTCTTTGAAATATGATAGTCCAGATATGTATTGTATTGATTTTTCTTGATACACTGTGCTTTTTCCGTTATAAGCAACTCTTTGTAGCTATCCGGATAAGGAATTCTTCAGTAAGGATATGAGCAGTATAAAATACTTACGAAATGGACTTCTGCAGGAGAGACCTTGTTTCATTTTCCAAGTTACGTTTACAATTTTGGTGCAGCTAAAATTTAGGAAAATCCTAGTTCCTACAAGCCAGCAACATCTGTGTGTGATTCTTCCTCTGTATAATCCAAGCTAGTCCTATGGATAACTTGTTGGTGATATGTTCACTTCATGTTCCATGACGTTGTTTCATTAAAAATAGACGCATGCAACAAAGGAGGAACTTCTGCAGCTTTGTGTATGTAATCATAATAGATGCATGAGAGATCATCA
Organism: Opisthocomus hoazin; assembly: GCF_030867145.1. Taxonomy (NCBI): domain Eukaryota; kingdom Metazoa; phylum Chordata; class Aves; order Opisthocomiformes; family Opisthocomidae; genus Opisthocomus; species Opisthocomus hoazin. The sequence goes on along the minus strand of NC_134454.1, from coordinate 20,794,247 downwards.
CTATTATTAATAGAAGTGTTAGCTACTGTCATTTTGAAGGTTTTTTGTCAACCACTTAAAACTAAACTAGAAGGTCTTAATCAGTAACCACTGAAGTCAATGATGCAGTCATCAACAAACAGACTGATGAGATGACAGTACTGGATGCAGGTTATTTTCTCTCTAGTTTAATACTGATCTTGACATGAGGATTCAGGAGAGCAGAACTGAAAGTTTGGAGAGTTTTGTGCTTAAAAACACCTCATTTAATATATTTGAAAAAATAATTGAACTTTTCAGGATGCCTAAGTCTTATATGTGACCAGACTTAGAAGTGAAAGCCTTTTATGGAAGTGCTAGAGAGAGTGTAATCCTCTGTTTTTAATCATAAGCAGACAGTAGGCATATCTCTGTTTTACAGCTAAACTTTTCATCCTTATTCTAAAAGGGACAAAAAAGGTGCAAAGAAAAAGCCTAAAATATTCAAAAATTATTTATATCCACAACAACTGTCTCAACACTGCACAAAGTCAGGCTAGTTAAAAATGTTGACCTCTGCTGTATCTCATAGTGAATTAGAAATGTTATCGATAGCAGTAAAACCTCTAGTTGTCTAGCACTATTTCACACGGGGTTAGTAGCTGATCATGGTAGGTGTAATTCTGTAGATCCAGTCTCATATCCACATGCGTTATTCTGAGTACTCTTTGGCAGCCTGCTTCTTTCCTATTATAGAATTACTGTTATAAAAACAAGATCTAAGGGTCACAGAGAAATTACAGTATTTCTCTAAATTTATCTAGAAATTTTGAGGAAATATACTATTCTATGGGTGCAGGAGGAAGAGAGGAGATGAGAGGATATTTCTATGGCATTACTTACCTGTGAAAAATGACCAGCATAATCAAATAGTTTGTCATCCTGAAGGGAAGGAGAGGAGTGGAGTTGCTTAGACAAAGGTTCTACACATCAAAACATCATATATATTGCTGAGAGATGTGTGGCCATATGGATCATAGTATGAAACAGGAATAAACTCTAAATTTAAAAGCCACCTGCAGAGTTTTGGAGATGGCAAGCAGCATATTGAATATCTGCTTCTTGCCTGTATATGTTTTCATATAGACACCATTCATGCTAATAAGCTTCTCCTAAAGAACTGCTTACTGTAAGCATATAATTTCTTGCTGTCACCTTTCTGCTATTTCGGACATCTGGTTTTCTTCATCATAGATAGTATCTTGGGAGCAGCACTGCTGGTGAGAGGAGAGGCGGTTCTTTGATATAGTTCATTTTCTTCAAAATACAATCTTGTGCTGTCAGAGAAGATATCTGAATATAGTAGTAAAATGCATACTTTAAGATGAAGATAACTTTGCAAAATGCATTCTTTGATATTCTGTAGTATGCATCGGTTACATCACAGGTGTCATGTTGTGTCATTGTCACTCCAATCTTCAAAAAGGGCAAGAAAGAGGACCCAGGGAACTACAGGCCGGTCAGCCTCACCTCCATCCCGGGAAAGGTGATGGAGCAGCTTATCCTGGAGGCCATCATCAAGCAAGTGGAAGAAAAGAAGGTTATCAGGAGTAGTCAGCATGGATTCACCAAGGGGAAATCATGCCTGACCAATCTAATAGCTTTCTACGATGACATGACTGGCTGGGTAGATGAAGGGAGAGCCGTGGATGTTGTCTACCTCGACTTCAGCAAGGCTTTCGACACAGTCTCCCATAATATCCTCCTAGGGAAGCTGAGGAAGTGTGGGCTGGATGAGTGGTCGGTGAAGTGGATAGAGAACTGGCTGAATGGCGGAACTCAGAGGGTTCTCATCAGTGGCACTGAGTCTAGTTGGAGGCTGGTAACTAGTGGTGTCCCTCAAGGGTCAGTACTGGGCCCAGCCTTGTTTAACTTCTTCATCAACGACCTGGATGAAGAGTTAGAATGTACCCTCAGCAAGTTTGCTGATGACACCAGACTGGGAGGTGTGGTAGACACACCGGAAGGCTGTGCTGCCATTAAGCGTGACCTGGATAGGCTGGAAAGTTGGGCAGAGAGTAACCTGATGAGGTTGAACAAAGGCAAATGCAGGGTCCTGCACGTGGGGAGGAACAACCCCATGCACCAGCACAGGCTTGGGGTGGACCTGCTGGAGAGCAGCTCTGCGGAGAGGGACCTGGGTGTCCTGGTGGACGACAGGTTAACCATGAGCCAGCAGTGTGCCCTGGCTGCCAAGAAGGCCAATGGCGTCCTGGGGTGCGTCAAGAAGAGTGTGGCCAGCAGGACGAGGGAAGTTCTCCTTCCCCTCTACACTGCCCTGGTGAGGCCTCATCTGGAGTACTGTGTCCAGTTCTGGGCTCCCCAGTTCAAGAAAGATGAGGAGCTACTGGAGAGAGTCCAGCGGAGGGCTACAAGGATGGTGAGGGGACTGGAACATCTCCCGTACGAGGAGAGGCTGAGGGAGCTGGGCTTGTTCAGCCTGAAGAAGAGAAGGCTGTGAGGGGACCTTATAAATGCTTATAAATATCTGAAGGGTGGGTGTCAGGAGGATGGGGCCAAGCTCTTTTCAGTAGTGCCCAGTGACAGGACAAGGGGCAATGGGCACAAACTGAGGCACAGGAAGTTCCGTCTGAACATGAGGAAGAACTTCTTCCCTCTGAGGGTGACAGAGCCCTGGAACAGGCTGCCCAGGGAGGTTGTGGAGTCTCCTTCTCTGGAGATATTCAAGACCCGCCTGGACAAGGTCCTGTGCAGCCTGCTGTAGGTGACCCTGCTTCGGCAGGGGGGTTGGACTAGATGACCCACAGAGGTCCCTTCCAACCCCGACCATTCTGTGATTCTGTGATTCTGTGTCTGGGCTAAAAGATAGTGGTGTAAGATAGAGTGACTTTGCTGTCTACGAAGTGTGTTTTTACGAACTGCAAAAGCATCTGTAACCTGTGAGAAGCTCCTTCCTTGATTTGAGTTGCTGTTGAGTTACTGTATTACAGTATAGATTTCTCCTAGTTTTTATTTGGTTTGCAATTTGCTTTGCTAAGTACAGGGGTTTTGCTGTATTTCTGGACTGTGCTTTGAACCTCTTTCTGCCCAAGTGAAGGAATGTGAGTAACTTCTATTGAGGTACAAATTTTCTCTCCAGGGGGTACATCGTAATGAGATTCATTCAGAGGCTGCATTAAAGGAGCATTATATTTATAGATGTTATTAACTTTACTTACAAGTCAAAAATAAAAGAGTGAAGAACATGAAAGGCATGGAAAATGCATTGCTGAGTCTCTCAGGTTTTTATATTATTAACAAAGCTTCTGCATGTTGAATAGAAAAAGAAGTGCTAAAGTTAATAAAACGTACAAACATTTATTATTTAAGTCTTACCATGACGTTTGACTCTCAGTCAATCAAGAAGCATGTTTGGGCCACTATAGAAGTTCTTTTGGTGAATTGGCTTTTTCTTGCACAAGGAATTACAAATAATTGTAAAATATTATTATTTTAGGTTCGAATGGATTCTATTAATATTTTCCTAAGTGACCATTTTCTACTTTATCTGTAGACTTTTGTCCTTTCAAGAGATGGGTCAGGGTCTTATTATATGTAAAGACAAGAATTTACAGTTAGTATAATTTGAATCATAATAGTATAATGAAGCAAATATTATTAGTCCAAAATTAGCCATTGCAGAACAGAATTAAAATAAAAATTAAAAATATGAATAGTAGTATACAAAAGAAGTTTAAAAAATAATCATACAGTTAGATTTGTTACACAAACACTTGCTGGTATCTCTCCCTTTTTCTGGTGTTGTGTTCGTATCTGCAGTGCTCCTCTGGGGTCTTGAGGTCAATGGCTTCAGTCTGGCGGTGTGGGCTGTACAGCAAGTTCTCGTCGTTGCAAGTCTGAGAAATGGGATGTTGATCCTTATTCCTCCTTCTAGGATGCACCCAGGGCCATTTTTATGTTTGCTGGCACACTTTTGCACCTTCTTTCTTCACCAGGCTGCAAGTTCATGTTACATCTGATTTTATTATATACTGTCCCTTTTATGTATGTCGTATGTGATTCGGCTTTTCTCTTTGTTGCCCAGGTGCAGGCCTGTGCTTCTTTATCTGAGCGCTGCAGCATTGTGGGGTCTGCAAGTGCCAGACTGGGCCCTTTTTCTGACAGTCTCATGTTTGTCGTCGTCTGCAGTACATCTCCACTTCTCAAAGCCTCTGCTGTTATACCAAGCCTGCATTTCTCTATGTATACCGTGGCATTCAAGTCATAAATACCTCATTCTGCACAAAGTAACCCATTGTTGTGACTTTCTATAAAAAATACAGCTGTAACATTCAAAAGTAAGCAAAAGTAAACCTCAATTAATTCATCAGTGATAGCCACCTGTCAGAAGAAAAATTGCTGTCACCACTAAACCAAGTAAAAACGAAGCTGCAGGCATGTTCAGGCAGAGCAAGCCTGACAAGCCTCAGTGCTAAGGCCTTGCAAACCCAGTTTGAATCCTGTTACTAACAGTGCCGTATCAACATCACTGGGGTACAGCATTACACTCCTTTCCATTTTATTTTACCTCTGAATGAATGTATTTATTTTCCATGCATTGTATGAATTTCAGCATAAGGACTACTAAAAATGCTTTTACTTCTAGGTGTCATTTTTATTAAGAATGTGTAGCTAAACTCTCCTGTCACAATTTCATATTACGTCTTATCGATTCCTCTCTCCATAGAAGAGACTGCATGTAATGTACTTGCCAGGGACCATCAGGAAGACAAAAGTCCCTTTTTCAGATACTTGTCCCATTGTGGCAAACTAAACAAGGAGTGGTGAACTACAAAAATGTACAGCCGCTGTACGCAGGATTACAGTCTCTTTTCTCCCCTCACTAAAGCCATTCCTACAAAGTGTGATATGATGGTTGTTTATCTTCTTCAAACAAGAGTGGAAAGTGAATGCCTTACAGGAGAAGAAAACACACCGTACAGATAGCGAAGCAAATACTTGTATGACCACTTCTTGATCCCAGTCTCAGAGCAGACACACAAGTGTGGTGGCCATTTGGTCAGGACAGAACAATGCCCTGACACTGCTGCTGCATATACAGTGGCTGTCAGCAGAAAAAATGACAGACCAGGTGTGCCCCTTGCCTAGCTCACCAGGCTTGTTTGGAGTTACAAATGGTTTGTGGTAGTTATCTATCTCCTTTCAAGTGCTTTTCAGAGGTTACATAGAGGGAAGTTTAATTTGCTCCCTTTTTTCTCTCCAGACTTAATACCATAATTCTTAGAAGTAGAGCCTTTTTCAACAAAACACCTCACATGGTTGATCCATTGCCCATTCAGCTGAGCATGGACATATGTATCTGAGCTGAATAGGGATGGGATTACTGTTATTTTGAAAGGAAAAAACACGTGTACGTACTTTGTAGATTCAGATGTTAAGCCAAAAATATTCAATGCTTATTGCTGCATCTCTTTCATACCAGATTTTAAAGCAAGTGCCTTTGACATGTGCTTTATCTCCAAAAACTTTATAAAAATAAGCTTTTATACTGGCCTTGGGATTTTGTAGTTTTCATTTTAACATTACTTTTAATCAAATTAATGAGGCATAACTGAGTGTTACATACTGCATTGCTAGCTTACTTGCTTATTTTTTAAATGGTGGTAACTCAGCCAGCGTTTTTCATTAAAAATATTACTAGTTTTCTAAATCATTTAAAATATATAATGGCTTTATTTTTGTTGACTTTGCTAATGTGCATCAGTGAAAACAAAAACCCATCATATATTTGCAACATTTCTTTTTCAGGATTTTTTTCTTTTTTCGTCTCCTGATATATGCAGCCTTTGGATTAACTTGAAAGGGCCTTAAATTAAACATAGTTTGTGTTTATGACAAAAATTTTTTGATACGATATTAAGCAAAATACTATTCAGTAATGGGACAAAGGAAAAATACAATGTTGGTGTGTGCAGAGCTCATATGCTATGAAAATACGCATATGAGATGTAGTGCGTAGTGCACAGATGTGATGGCTTGCATACCAGAATATTTATTACACATAGTTCAAATTACAAAGCTGCAAAATATAGCTCTTGTTTAAACTGCGTAAAAATCTACAGTATCAGGGTGTGACTGGCAGCCATGTGCTTCTAAATTCATGTTATTTGAAAAACAGCCTGGGTGCTGAGATTTCTCATGACCAGCTGTGACAAAATGAAAACAACGTCACAAGCTGTGGCACAAATGCCAATAAAATAAAACCCTGTTTTACATTTTTCACTTCTGTGGCAAAGTTTGCTGGATTTTATATCTCACAATTGAGGTTAGTCTAGTTAAACTGGAAGTTAAATTACGATATAAATATAGAAGAGTTCTCGGTGTAGCTGGTAAGGTTTTGGCAGTGGGGCTGCTGCAGGCCCGGCTTGTGCGAGAAGGGGCCAGTGCCAGACACAGCCGGTTCCAGTGAAAAGACATTTAAGAAAGGACAAACATAGCAGACAGGCAGAGGAGGAGGGAACAGAAGCAGAGAGGGAAACCACGCAGGGAATGGGAAGGGCAGAGGACAAGGAGGGGCGGGAGGTCCTCCACCTCAGAGCAGACATCCACGCTGCTGCCTGTGTGGGCAGGAGGAAAGGTGGGAGGTTAATTTTTGTGTTTGTTTCTCACTATGCAGATCTATGTTAATTAGCAACAAATCATGTTGATTCTTCCCAAGTCTTTTTTGCCCACTAAAGTAATGGGTAAGCAATCTCCCCGCCTTTACTTTTACCCAGCTCTCTCAGCTTCTTTCCTCCCCATGTCCCCAGTGCTGAGGAAGGGGTGCGAGGGACCGAGCGACTGGGTGGGAGTTTGGCTGTTTGCCAAGGCTAACCTGCCGCCACAGGGAATGAGGCACACGAGTTGGTGCATGTATCCTAAATTATCCTTGGTAGTATAAGCCTCGTTTGTGTCGGAGTTTGAATGAGAAATCGGGAGGAAGTTTTTCAAGTTGACAGACATACAGCAGTTAAGTACTGAGACCAGAAGCCATCTCCTGGTGTGGGGTTATACCTTACTGTGGTGTTTATGAAAGTATGAACAGAGTCCTGTGAATAAATTGCAGTAGCTGCTGAAATGCTGTAGCATAGAACAAAGCTGTCTGCTGCCTCCTGTACTATACGATGTGTCTTGGACATGTCTTGTCTGTGCCTTCTTTCCTAGCTGCTGTTTCAGGTTTAAGCTATTTATTTTAATCAAATATATTAAAAAATATACAGAGAAATGGAACCACTGCAGGAGGTTTTCTCAGTTACTCTTAATTGAATAAAGATACTACTTTATTAGTAGTTGATATTCAGAAGTAGGGGCTTAAAAATGGCTCATGCAGCTCGCCAGATAAATGAAAGACAATAGGTTACCAGAGAGTACATTAGAGGATTGAATGACTGGGACTGGCCTTGTTGACTTTCCTGAAATTCATCTGCTTTTTCTCAGCATAGTATTAAAGTTCCCACAGTGAGGCAGGTTTGTGTCCGCTTCAGATCTCTTTCAGTTTGTGTGTCTGTCTTATCTATTTATGACTCTTGTGTTTATTAATTAAAATATCAGGTTCTTTGAACTTCAAAACTTTTTACACCTTGGTTTTTCCTACAACAGAGAGTCAATATTGACAATCTGATTCAATCAAAGAATCTCCAAAAGAGTTGAGCTTTTCTTGAATGTAATGAATTTTTTAAAATAAGCATTTTAACAGGAAGGTTTTATGGTTTTGTAACTTCGTAAGAACTGTATTATGTTGAGGTCACATCTGAGAATTTTTCTTTGTGTCTTCAAAAGCTAGAAAACATTTTTTTCTTAAGTGGAAATTGAATTGTACATGAATTCAGAGAATTCCCAGACCTTGGGCCTGTGTTTAAATGTGTATTAAATTTTACATATATACGCAGAATTCTGAAAGCTTTCACACCTGTGAAAAGGGAGGCAGGTTTCCTTGAAGTGTTACCACCTTACGATGGGAATTAGATTTCTTCTGTTGCTGTTGGACTTTGGTGATTGTACACACCATTAAGGAAATAATGTCTCTTTTACCTACTTGAATCTCTGCCCACCTTCTCCTTTAGTGATTTCATGTGTGTTAGGTTTCAGGATTGGTCTGCTTTATTGTTTTGCTGTATTTTATTATGGTTTCCTACATCAAGAAAACAGGACTGTATTAGGAAACAGAGCTCAGAAATAAATTTAGGGGATGTAAATTTGGGAATAGTTTATACCAGTATTACTGCACTCACCTCAGAGTTAGATAAGAATGGAAAGTTGAGTTTGGCTTTTTTTAGTTGACATTTTATTCATAGGATTTATACAATTGTAATTATTTCCTATTTCTTTAAAGTTGCATGAAGCTGTGGCTTTTTTTTCTGTGTAAGGCCATGATTGACTACTTATTCCCATTTACTTTAGCAAACCAGTTTCAGGATTAAGGGTCAATCATTTGTAGCTCCTCCCTCTGAGGACAAGACTGGGTTTCAACAGTGCAGGTCAGATGCAATAGTAAGAACAAATCTACAGAAATAAAATCACTAAGGAAGGGGGGAAAGGTGATACGTGGTCAGGGTCCTCATCTTATTCTGACATTGTAGTGCAGAGAAGAAAGATGGTTGTATTGGAGTAGGGGGTTGATAATGTTTATTATCCCTGTTGTTTATTATGAGGAGTTAACCTCTAGCAGGGTGGCTGACACAGGCAGCTCCTCAGTAACTGTGCAGGTGCTCTGTTTGCCATACCAACACAGTTATTTCCTTCAATTTGTTGCACACCCACTACAGAGACCTCGGGTGACATATCTGGAAGAATTTTTGTCAAAGTGATGCTAGTCAGAACGTTTCTACTTTTGTGCTGTTATTTCTCTGTCACTCTGTCTTCTCTGTGTGGAGAAAAGATAATCTTCAGTACTTAAAAATTAGAATGCATGGGTTTTGAAAGTAGAAATCAATTTGTGTATAAGTGGATCTGCCTGCATGAAAGAGTTTGGTATATGAAAAGTCAATTATAATAGCCTTTTGATGAACAAACTATAGGTCATCAGTGTGCTGTAGCTCCAGGGGAAATAAGTCTTCTCTCCAGCATACATGATAAGTGCCTAATACAAACATACGGTACTGAAATGTCATCTTGTTTGAGTCAAGGTTAGAGATTTTTCTGTGGTGTTTGCCACCTGAAGCAAAAGTAGTTAAGATGGGTCATGAATAATAGAAAAGAACTTAGAAATATTGTGAGCTCATTTGACCTCTTTAATCTTTATTGGTCAGTTCAGACAAGCAACTTAAGTCATGATTGGGCAGAGTGCAAAAATGTGTACAAATTTATTAATTTGGATAAGACACTTCTTGCATCTGAAACACTGTATACACAATAGTTTGACTTCCAGCTTGCCTCCCTCATTTATATCTAGTACAGCAGAGAACTGCTGAATTTAAATTGGTGCAGGAAGGTTTGTGGAGTTAAATGGCTTTAACGGCTGTTGGGGGGGCGTGATCAGTCAAAGCCTGGAGTGGGAAAGATAACTGGTTTTGGTAAAAAGAGAAAAAAGGGAAGAGAGATGAACCCAATGAAAATGTGGCCATGAACCCTTAATAAAGTGATTACAAAGTTCCCTGCCGAGGACAATAGCTTTTCTTATTGGGAAGTAAACCAACAACAAGATAATAGAACGTAATACTCATTATCTAAAAATAAAAAAAAGTCAAGAATTATACAGTTCTTGTTAATGACATTCTCTTGTGAAATTAGAATGTATTGACTTGGTTTGGGTGCATTTGAATTCTGTCATCCTAAATTATAGTTTTCAGAAAGAATTTTGAACACATTTCAGCACGAGTTGACTGCAGAAAGAGCAGCATGGAAGTCAGAGTCCTCCAGAACTGTGTGCTGTTCTTGCCTGCACCAAGGAGTGGAGTTTGTGTGATTTCTAATTTCTTTTATGAGCTCTTTAGTTTCTTTGTATATCCTAGAAATGGTTGCCTTAAGACTGTTTTATACCCTGACCACAGAGGTTGTATACCTCTCTGGTGAAAGTGAATTGACACATGAAAAACTGAACATGGAGTAGATTTACCAGAGTTAACTCTCCGTGAGTGAAATCCATAGGATTTGGAGAAAGCTTCTTATTCTGGGCAAACTGAATTTGTCCCAACATGCTGCCTCAAGGCTCTTGGTTTTGTTTAAGAGGTTCGTCATTATGCAATGAAGAGTGCAGCAGGATGCTATAACATTGTGAAGAACACCTCAACACTGCTGTTACGGTATTTATTAGAAAAATTTCATCCTTAGAGATTAAAGAATTACAGTGATTAAAATTATTTTGAGTAGTATAAATACCAAAGTCAACTAATACAATATTTTTTTTCCTCATTGGGGTTTAATCACAGTAATAAACAATTACTATTACATGCTTGGCATAAATAAAATGTAGCAAAATAATAGCCTTGTAATATAAAGAAGGCACATCTGATTAGAGTCTAGAAGCTAATCCCAATCCAATTAGTTTACATTATTTAGAGGCCTTTTGGAAACATTTTATTTAGAAAATAGTAACACAGATTACTTAGATGCACTGTGAGATCAGTTCATATGGGAGAGAAACACGAGTGTATCATCCTGTTTTGACCTTCAGATTTCTTATGCATAAGAAATTTCAGAAATAATCCAGAATTCCAAGACTAAGGTTCAGGTAAATCACTAGCATTTTTCTTTCGTCTTGCAGTTTTGCCTTAGCAAGTAGCCAAAGCACAGACTTAAAAACTGATAAAAGATTTGTGATGTAATTACATTTTGTCATAAAAATAAACGAGTGTTCATGAGTATATGTCTGAATCTGGTGAACTTAAGCCTGCACTTCAGCAGATGTTTATCTCTGCCTAGATACAATAGTGGCATTTGGATATCCAGCAGCTCACCACCAAGTGTGTAAATATGTTATGTGCATGTTGGAGGCATGCAGTTATATATAATAGTGATGAAGGCATTGTGGAGCATCTATCAAGTCATGTGAATGATTTGGAGTAATTTCCTGCTATAATATGTGGGTGAAGTGCCAGAATACTGAGGATTTGACTTGCATATCTCATAGTGTGATCTCTCCAGACTTACAGAATTTGCCTGTTTGTTTGCTTGGGTTGTTTTGCTTTTGGTTAGAACTGTGACACTTTGAGTACTTTGGTTGAATTTGTGCTTCCTGTTTATCTCAGATTTTAGGTTTTGGATATTCCTTTTTTTTCCTTTCCCTTCTCCCCCCCCCCCTTCTTTTTTTTGATTGGAAAAACTATCTTAGCCTAGTTTTCCAATGTTGGTCTGAGTTTTTTTCCCCCTAGTTTTATTTCAGCAATAGAGTATATGGTTTTTTGAAAATGAATAACAAGGCATACAGTTACGTATGTAATTTAAAACTTTCTATCTCAACCTTTGCAGCAGAAGCTTAGTTGTTTTCAGCAGACTACCAGCAGCAACAGGACTACTGATACAGGCTATGAGAAAATAGTGCTGTGTTCTAATTCAACTTGTTTCCAGATTTGTCTGTTATGTAATCTGGTACTCAGTGCCGGATTTTTGTTTTGTTCTTTGTCCAGGATATTATTGGGTGATGTGATCAGTAGTGGTATTTTCACTGTAATCTATGCTCAGCTGTTCTTGATTTTGTTTTCTCTTAACCTTAGATTATAAGAAGTGCATGAACACTGAAATATGCTCAGATACAACTGCAGAACAATATTTCTAATAAACTCATATGGTACAACTATTTTATCTCTTCAACAACTAAATTATATTTAGCAGAAGCTCTATCATGCATTGACTCAGCAGCTGCCCATAGTATTCGTTCAGGTCAATTGCACACTGTTTGCAGTTTGCTCTGCACATACTGGGGGCAAGTTGCATGACATAGGGGAGTCTTTGTTAGAAATATTCACCAGGTTAAAGGAAAATATTAGGAAACTAAATGCTTGATACTCTATACAGAGTTGTATATTTGTCGTTCCTTCTGCCATTTCTGTGGTCTTCTGGTTGAGTGAAATTGAGTTTTACGTTATCTTTGTGGAAAAAAAATGCTTATGTTATTATTTCTTAATTGTTAAACCATATTTCATAGTAAGTGAGAAGTCACATATTTACATAATCATTCTATTCTTTGATTTTTTAAGTTTCATACTTGTGTATGTGTGTGGTTGTTTTTTAAAGGTTCTGCAATTCACTTGTTTTCTTGACAGGGAACTTGTAAGAGAATGAATAGGCAAGTCTGTGAAGTGAAATTCACTAATGACAAATAAACATAGCTTGTACAACTTTAGTCATAAACACCAAATGGGTTTATGGCTTAAGGTAAAGATTGATAAATGGAATATGCTAAATAAAATCCTGAATAGGAACACTTGCCCAATATCTGTAGGCTATCTGTGAAACAGAAAAGTTAAAGCTTCGTGCTTTTATGCATTAGCCTGTGGAAAAAATTTCACTTCTGAAATGCTTGAAGAGTGTTTGAGTATAATGGGCTTTGTACTGCTTGCCTTGGCTGTACCCTGTAGAGAGCACTCGGCCCATTCAGCTTGAACTCCCATTTTATCTAGCTCTTATCCATTAATTTTCTCATGACCTTGGGCATAAAATATATGCACTTTTTATGCTCTGTGCTTTTTGTGGAGAAAGAGGAATAGCATTACCCATCGATCACCATTATGAATGATACAGTTTAAAACAAACACAGGTCAGAGACAGATATGTTAAGAGCAGATTTGTATTGATTCCATCACAACACTGAGTTAAAAGGCAAAAAAAAGAGTATAAATGATGAAAAGAGATTCAGAAAATAACAACAGCTATGAAGTAAACTAAAGAGCTTTCCTTTAGGGTTATTATTGCTAAAAAAGTGAAATTTGTTGCTACTATTAATAAAATCTACCTCCCCTTAATAGATATGTTCATACCTTAGATTCTGCAGCATACTACAGCAATAAGGTCTGTGTGTTTTACTGCTGCATTTTTTCCTGTTGAAAGCTTTTTTGTTAAAAGAATCTTACACCGATTAGATCCTTTAATCTATATTTAGCTCTAGTGCTAAAATATTTAAACCATACTTTTAGCTTTAGGCACTTTTTATTTGTTCATTACTCCAATCCACTTGCACAGTGCTGCCTTTCAAAAATTGTACAGCTTGTTAGGATACATGACAGTGATACTAACAGTAGAAGTTTTAATAATCTTACCTGAATACAGTATGCGCCTGTATGATAATGTTTATGTAGACAAAATATATTATTCTTTCCCTTTTTTAATCCTTTTTTTTTTTCCCTTTTTTTTTTCCCGGAAGTAACCTTTATTATGGAATCATAGTCTGTTCTCTGTAGCAACATTTCCATTCAGACAATATTGACTTAAAGAATATTGTTGGTGGGGAGCAACTGTTTTACACCTTCTGTGAGACTTCTTGTCTGGGAAGAAGAAAACTTAGGAACTTAGGACCTTAAATGGAAAGATGTTCTGAAACAGTTTTTTTAGGAGCAAAGGCTAAGATCCTAACCTGCTTGAACGTGGAATTTGAACAATTTGTGATAAGACCTGTATGGTCTGTTTCTTACGGGTAAGAACCTGGAATTGATAATCCAGGAGGGATGTTCCATTACAGCCGTCCTTTGCCATAGGTCCTAGTAGCTGGTGTTCTAAGTTTTCCCTTCAGAATGAACTGAATGGTCCTCTGACGTTGCCATCCTCAATTCATAGAATTTGCCCAACAATTTTTGTGGTATTTTTTGCAGTTTCTGACTTGGTGCTTTCTACTCCTGGCTACGGAGGTACACAGGCAGAAAGGATCTGTTAACATGGTGGCTCCTATAAGGACTAGGGAATATGAAAAAGCTTCTTTCTGTTCCAGTGTGGATCAGCTGGTCACAGGGACTGCTAGTTCTGAAATGTGCCTGGTGTTGGAGGCCATCTTCCCTGTACTTCCACTGTCTATAGAGAGCTTATACATACAAAACACAGCAATTGCACTCATCTGTTGGTGAAACTCTAGATGGTGAAAATTGGCATAGCTGTGTCTGTTTCAGTGCTAACTTGTAGACTAGTTGAAGGATTGTCCAACTGAGTTTCGTTACTACAAGGTTTCCTACTGCAGGAAAAGATACAATTACGGTTTGTAAAAAAATGGAAAAGTTTAAGGTTACATTTCATTTATTTTCCTGTAGGTTAATGGCACATTATTGCTGGTAGAAAAAATTACAGGTGTTTATTTACATCATCAGCGTCTTTACAGGTATTCACATGTAGACCTTCATTCAATATCATCTACGGAATACTTAAAATCTATGGTGAAACCTGAATCAGTATCTATAACATTGTACTAGTTCAGTGATGAGGTTGGTGACTATTTCGTTCAGTCAATTTGTGTTTAAAAACAAACACTACGACAGCGAATAATGTGAAGATAATGCTATTTACTACAGACAAACACTTTTTTCTTGTTATTCTATTTTATCACATGCAAAGGAGTTTTTGAAAAGTATTGTGTTCCAGGATTACTGGAATAGCTCTGAAAGGACCATTGTGCTTAACAATATTTTTTTACAGAAAGTCCATGAGATCATGTTTTTAATAAAATAGGAATTTTATTTAAGTGTTTTGGTATTACTTATATGGATAAGCCTTAGGAAATTCAGGGATAAATCTGGCAGGTGTTCTTCATCTCATCTGTTTTCTCTTTAAGCCATTCTATACTACTCTACTTGGTTACTTTCATTAAGCAGCTATGAATGAGAATGAAATCATACCATAAATGAGTTATATTTTTGAGCTGTCTTTTGATAATGCACTATTGTTACTAAGCACTTACAGTCTTTCAAATGTTGAGGGCAATATACAGTCATTGATTACATATTCCTTACTGTATCTTTGGAAAATAGAATCAGGAAGTAATACACATTTTCAGGCAGAGAAACAGAAAAGAAAAGGCAACGTACAGTTGTATTGTGAATTGTCCGGTGAATCAGCTGCAGATTCAGAGACTCAGTCCTCCGGAGTCCGTAGGTTTTAAAGCCATAAGGGACTGGTAAGAGTGTTTAGTCTGGCCTCTTGTAGAATATAGGTCATAGGATTTCCCTGAATTAGTTCGTACTTCATTACCTAAAGCTGTGGAGGAAAAGTATCAGCTGGGTTTAGGATTTCGTGGCATAAATGCCTGGTGCTGTTCCTCAGAACTGTTCAGACTTCTCAGCTAAGACTTGATCATGTGTTTACTTTCCACAGTACCTGTGCAGACATCAGCAGAAACTGTGCTTCCACAGGGGTACGTGTCCACGTCCCTGACAGATACATAGATACAAATTTTGAAGCCAATACTGGGTTGTGGAAGTAGTCAGACTAGAGAAAAATACACTTCCCTAGATAGCTCAATGACTGTTTCAGCTGTTTTGTATCTTCAGTCACATTCTCTTCTGGAGCATAGTTTAGCCGCTAACCCACTATCAACTTCTATGTGCCACTTGTGCTATCAATTTTTTTTCTCCCCTGGAGATCTAGGGCTGGGAACTCAAGTCAACCTCCTGAAAGAGCACAGACCAACAAGATACAAAAGCACCCTTCACAGGTTCATGCACACTTTTTTCATGTGCAGATGAATCTTTCTACTGTAGTTAGCATCTTCACAGTGAAGAGGATCAGGAGATTATGCTGCTGAGTGATGGTTAGTCATGGATATGCTGCATTTTATGTGAAAGAAATACGCATTGAACTCTCTTGTATAAAATAAACTTTAAAAGAAATGATTTAATCTTCTGCATTTTAGTTAATGGCAATTTGAAGAGAAAAAAAAACACTTCCCCCTGCCTTTACTCACTTTTAAAATTGTTTCCTGGCATCCACATCCTAAAAGGATTGGAATTGTGTAGGGCATTCTAATCATAGTCAGCTTTTATTCAGGCATGCATTGTAAAATATCTGGAATTCTTCCTGTCATAATTTGGATGTGGTTATGGTCGTAATACTAGAAAAAAAAATTATAAGACCTTGCAGCAGCCTTCCAGTACCCAAAGGGGGCCTACAAGAAAGCTGGAGAGATACTTTTTACAAGGGTGTGCAGTGACAAGACAAGCAGTAATGGCTTTAAACTGAATGAGAGTAGGTTTAGATTAGATATAAGAAAGAAATTCTTTACTCTGAGGGTGGTGAGGCACTGGCACAGGTTGCCCAGAGAAGCTGTGGCTGCCCCTTCCGTGGAAGTGTTCCAAGGCCAGGTTGAATGGGGCTTTGAGTAACCTGGTCTAGTGGAAGGTGTGGGGTTTTAACCAGATGTTCTTTAAGGTCCCTTCCAACCCAAACCATTCTATGATTCTGTGAAAAAAGTGCCGAAAATTGGAAACTTGTCTCTAAAGTTTAAAATTTAAATGAATATCTTTATTGTTTCCAACTAATGCACAGAGCTTTGCAGCTGCTTTATAAAAAACATCAAGCTCATTAAATCCTTAAGGTCTAGTATTCAAAATGTTTTTTCTAACTTGTTACTGAAGGGAAGCTTTGCAGTATTTGCTGTGCGTAGCACAGATGTAGGAACATACAGTTCACATGAATCACCTTTATTTTAAGAAAAGTAAGATGATGAATGTGGATTTGTAGGGAAGAAGTGAATACAGAATCTGTTAGAGATGCCCAGCATTTTACTGATATAAATGTACATAATGCATGAACATTCTTTGTACCTGTTGTATGGAGTCTGAAGTTCTGATTTGGATAGCTCCACTGGCAGGCATGTGTTAAAGAGTGCTTTATGTTTGCATCTAGTTAGCTACGTACACAACTCAATGTAAAATTCCGGTGTTCCCTAACACTCACAAAAGCTTGGTTTGCAGACATGGAGGCAGTACAGATATACTTACATGGTAGTTAGTGTGGATGCATCTATTTGAGAAGTATTAATACAGGGGCTAATGTAATGAATCCACTTGCTTTCTTCACTAAGTAGTAACATTCTTCACCTCATTATTTAATGCTTTTCTTTTTTTACTATATTCATGGCCAAAGAAAGTCTTTTTTTTATGTTGCTTTGTGGGAATCTCATGTTGATTAAGCAAAGCTGATCCATTTATAAAAGAAGTGCAATAAGGAAAGGCTTCCAGGAAACTGCGACTACAACTACTACCCTACTCCTGTACATTTAATGCATCTAATTCTTCCTTCATTTGACATATTGAAATCTGTAAAGGTTATGTTTCCTGTCACATGTAGACTTTTATGCCCAAGGGAAGGAAGAAATAACGGGAGGAAATAAAGCAGACATACCTCAGAGCATGATGGTTTTCCTATTGTGTAGTTTCTATTGCTGCCTTGCAAAGGAGTACACTTTCAATGCTCTTAAGAATGCTCAAAATCCATACAAAATAAAATCTAGTCATCCTAACTGAACCTTTTCTGATACAGTCATCACCTTTCACCAATTGCTGCTATTTTTAGAGTTAAATAGGAGGCCAGGTAATATATTACTAAGGTACCATCTCAAAATTCTAATGCAGCCTTGAAAAAAACAAAATACTGACTTCATTGACCTCGGATTGAAACCAATTCTTCATAAAATACAGAAAAACCCAGTAATAAAATGGCAGTGGGGAACAACTCAGTTTCAAAAGCCGTTTACTTGTTCGAGTTACTCTCAATTTGGTAGCAGGCTGTAACTATTGAACTGAGTGGGTGGCAGTTTGTGAGTACTTGATTTTGCAATCACATTCCAATTTCTAATGGACAGGTGTCGACTTAACAGAAGCTGCAATCGTGATAGCACTATGTCAAATCCAATTCTTGTTAGCTGTCTCTCTGAAGAGACCACTGATCAAATATACACAAGGTCTAAACTGCCATCTCATTCCTCCACATCAGCATTGAAGACTCAATGACAGGGCAACGTAATAAAGATCTCAGTAGAGAGACCACTGCTGTGGAAAACCAGAAATTACATCAACAGCATTACTTTGATACAGAAAGCATCTTTGATGACCTGAACAGCCTTTCCAGTAACTATTCAGCCTTTCAGATCCTATGTTGAGGTGAAGAGTATTGTCTCTCGTAAGAACTGAGAAATGAAGATGGTGAGAGTTTTTCTTTGTTTGTTGAACAAGTCAGTGGTGAGGCTGGAAATGGAAGCAAGATTAAACAAGCAGCCAGTTCTCACTATTCCATTAAGGGATATTAATGTTTCACAAACCATATTGCTAATATTCTACCTCACTGCATTATCATTTTTAACTTACAAATAATTGAGAAGTTTGTTAACTCTTTGGAAAATCTGCCCACTCTTTCCTGATTAAAAGTTTATTCCTTTGTTGCCTTACCTGGACCCAGAAAGGTGACATTCTCAAAAGATGTGACAAACTGAGATTACTTTTCTGTCCCATACAAATAGCACACAATCTGATTCTAGACATACTTTTTAATAAAGACTATATCCTGGCTAGAAAAATGAAATACAGTTACATAGGAGTGATTAGATATATCTGCAGTAAAGAACTGGAACAGGTCAATTAAATTCACGGGATTTTAGTCCATCGTAGTCAACAACTCTTTATTAAGGAAAAGACTGGATTAACTGGCAGAAACTTTACTGTTCTTGAGACACCACCAGTAAAGAGAAGAGCCACTGCTTTGTAGGCTTAGAAATGAAAGACTTCAAAGATTTAATGTTATTTTGCAGAAGTCACTCCATGCTATGCATAAAATCAAGAGAATTATTTCGTAATTCGTTTCATAGAAGTTTCTAGAGCCCCAGGTCTTCTGAATAATTTAATGTGATTTTGTTTGTGTGCAGCTAAAGACATTTTGACGGGGCTTTGGTTGGGTTCCCCTGTGTTAATCATCACCGTGGGGCGATAGCAGACACAGGCTGCTGTCAGTTGACTGTCACCCACAGAATTGCAATTATCTATGGCAGCCACACCTCATAGTGTTGCAGTTTAACAGGTTTTCAAGTTTGTGATGCAAGTTCAGAGGGAAGGACAATACAGCAAGATTCTGAACAGTGTAAGCCTTCCGCCAAGCAAATATTTTCATTTCAGATACAAAACAAATTGTATTCAATCCTGCCTGATATTTGCAACTGACAGTTCTGATACAAGTCCTTTTCCGTCTTGCATATATTCTGTTTTCAGTACTGGTTATTTTTTATCTAAAATGCTTGGGTTTTTTTAAATGGATGACAGATATAGTAAGGGACAACAGACTATCTACTGTTGAATAACAAAGGTGATTGATAGTAATTGTTTACTTTCAGAAGGCTGCCCAGGGAGATTGTGGAGTCTCCTTCTCTGGAGATATTCAAGACCCGCCTGGACAAGATCCTGTGCAGCCTACTGTAGGTGACCCTGCTTCGGCAGGGGGGTTGGACTAGATGACCCACAGAGGTCCCTTCCAACCCCTACTATTCTGTGATTCTGTGATTCTGTGACTGTGAATATGTGAACAGAGAGGTTTCTCTGTTGATGAGAACATAGCTCTTGAAAAGTTAGCGCTTTGGCATTTTATTGTCAGCCATGCTACTAACCCACCATGTAATTACTGTCGAATTGTAAAGCTGCGCTGTATCAACATTTAATTTTCTGCAAAGCAGATATAGCATATAGAGATTTACCAACTTTTTTTTTGTAATTTGCATAGTTACTTAGTTTCTACTAGCTACTGGTGAATTAAAAGATAGCTAGTAACTTTTAGATCTTATAAAGATCTGTGTGATGCTAGGCTATTCATAGTTTGCTAGAATACAAGTAAAAATGTTACTTCTTTGTGGCTAGTGAAAACTGCTGAGAAGTGAGGACTTTGCTCTGTGCTTGTAGCTGCTTTCCACATAAATCCCTTGATGTTGATATGGAACAACAAAAAATAAATCAATATATTATGCTATTTCTTTGTGGAAGATTGTGGACACCATTCTCCAAATTAGTATTAATCCCTCTTTGCAAACAGTGACTGTATGTATAGCCACAGATTTAGGTTTGAAACATATGATTAGAAAAAACCCCAACCTTCTTAAAGAATCGTATCAGACAATTTGCTAGTCAGAGGTTCCAGTGTCAGGATGTGACGTTTTCTATTATAAATTGAGAAACCTTTTCAAACGGAGTAGCTGTGGTTTTGAAACCTGTCTTCTACTCCTTTTATCAGCTTAGATGTTACCACGTTTCCCAGCAGATCATTCAGTCATAAGTTCAAGTCCCATAACAGATCTCTGAGTGATATTCAGTGCTGGAGTTGCAGTCCACTTCAACAAAAGAAAGCTGTACTGTGCCTTTTGTCTTCAAGATAAATCACGGAAAGTACTGTCTTTTTCCCATCAGAAGAGACGAGAGCTATTTCGTTGCATTTTATAACTCAGTAGATCACCAGCTAGATCTGTGTCTTTGAACAAAGAATGATTACTACAAATAAAACCAGTATTAGGATTGATAATCTTTTGTGACTATTAACAATTATTATTTTCTATTTAAGTAATCATCCAAATTTCATATTACTTGGGGCCTTACTAGTCTTCAAATCTACTGTATTGTCAGTTCTTCAGCTGTAACTGCACCAGCTGTAACTGAAGATTTTCTGAAACCCTTAGCTCCCTAAAATTTTATGTAACGGTTATAAGATATGTAAGTCACAAAACAAGGAAGGAGAAAGAGAGGAAAGGAAGGCAGGAAGGGAAGGCAAGGAGGGGCAGGTTGAGAGGAGGAGAGATGGAAAAACTGAGGTCTAGCCCTGTTGATAGCAAAGGCAATCTCATAGATCAGACTGGACTGTTTGTAAAAAGGCTTATAACTAAAAGAATTAGAAGTTCAAAGTTTTCCCAACTTCATTACTATCCATTTTAACTCTGATGAATTTTAAGCCAAACACATGCATTTTGGAAGGCTAATTCATGGGGAGAAAATAGCTTTTAATCTAATTAGCTAAGACAGAAAAAGGGATATACCACACACACAAAGGGTAAACAAAGCAATGGAAGTTCATATGCTGTGTTAGTTTTTCAAGGAAACAAGAGGAAGGGTGAAATTTGCATAAGAACTTACTGTTGAAGAATTAAACAGGCTGGTGATTACAGACAAATTTCTTTCTGTTATGGCAGATGAGTTGTTTTAGTAGCCTGGGTGCAAAATATCAAATGATTTTTTGCTTTAATGCTTTCTGGATAATTTTTGTTTTTCAAAACTCACATTAATGAGTGTTCAGTTTTACATGTACTTTGTCGTTCATCTTTCCATCATCACATGTACTTTCTATTTTAGAATTATTCCTGGGTTAACTGGCCCCTCTGTGGTGTATTCTGAAAAGACACACCAGTATTTAATTAATCTAAAGCAGATGAAATAGAAGGAAAAAAGTCAATAGATTGCTTAATAGAATTATTAGACTGTGAAAATGCAGCAACATTTCTTATCTAACCTTTCCTTTTACACTTCCCCTGTCGTAAGAGCCATGAAGTTGCAACAAAGCATGTCAAGCAAAACAGAATCGGGTTTGTTGCTACTTAAAGATGCTTATACACTCAGCGTTCATTAATTTAGAAAATCTCATAACAATCATTGTAGAAAACATTGGGGATATGTGTTGCGGAGCTTCAGGATGGGGAAGTATATAGGAATACAGAATATATGTGACGTCGTAGGCAAAGAATAGTAAAAATGTGACCAAAAAAAAGAATTGCTGGGAAAAATAGCAATTTTAGCAGATTATTGACCAAGTTGATGTGTTCCATTTCCAGTCTTTTTAATTGTTTAAGAACATGAACATCGTCAAATCTGTACATGGGAGAATATTTTCTCTTCTGTCCCACTAAAAAGCAGCTACTTTTCAATATGTTTACAGAGCATCAAAAAGGGTACTTTAATTGAAATTATATCTTCTGATCTCCAAGGACACTTCTCAAAGCAAATAGTGAAGATATTATTGCAATATAATATAATTTTCTTTTTAAAAAATAATTATGCTGCATCTCACCCTGCTGAAAAGCAATGCTGCTTACATGATCAGCACTGACAACATTATTTATGTTAGTTTTTCTACGACAAGACATGAGGTTTGTATTAGATTATTGAAGGCAAATGTTGATGATTCTCCTTTTCTTGCTTTGAAGGCTATTCAATAAATAATTATGGTTTATTTAGTCATTCATCAGTGCAAATACATAGGGAGAAAAAAATCACAAATACCATTTTTGTGTTATGACCTGATGTTTGATCAATGAAGTCCTTATTTTCCAAATTGTTTTTCTTTCTTTTTTCTTTTACTTCTGTAATCCAAATTTCATAGAGTAGTGTAGCAGTCTAAATTCTGTGTCTACATTTGGCAAGTTCCCGATAACTTGCAAATACAGTGTTCGTCTCTTGGCCTGCTCTGACTGACAGCCCAGAAACAGCCTTTTAAATTGTGTCAGATTCTCATCTCTCTGTTTGAAAGGTAAAGTTAAACAGTTTTCCTAGCAGTCGGCATGAAGTCTTGAATCTAACAAATCAGCTGTTTTGGCCGTTGTACCAAGCTTTTGTCTATGCAAAAATACATCATTTTATTGTTGCACACTAATAGCTTACTGAAAACTGTTGCAGCTGTCCATTTACTTTGGCGCATGTGATAGCGCGAAGTAATTTATTTATCAAAATAGAGCTATTCTCAGTAGCCGTACTCTTATCATATATTAAGTCATTATTTTTCATTTGCTCCGCTGTGGAATGAATGGAAATGTTCCCTTGTCACAAACAGCACTCAGGTTTTATAAAAAGAAAATAAAAGTAAATTCCAAACCTCTGTAGAGAATAATATGGTCTCATCAGCTGTCATGTATTTATCTAATATTTCAATCAAGAAATATTGTATTTGAATTACACTAGTTTCTATGTTTCCAATCAAAATTGAAGGACCATTGTGCTGGATACTCTACAAGCCCATAAGGTGACACTGTTCTTGCCACAAAACCTTTTCAATAGAATAGGTATAAGCTAGTGGAGAAATTGCAGCTATTAATGTACTGATATAAAATACTCACTGAATATAAACATCCAGTTTCACAGCCCAGAAAGCATTATATGACATCAGAATAAAAATAAACTTGCCCCTACCGCTGAGTGCCTCATGCTGTAATGTGCAATTACAGGTACTCAGAATTTGAAAATAATATCTAAATGAAAGTAAATCCCCAGACTAATATAAATAATTTCATAATACACTTTTGAAGTGTAATTTAAAAGAAAATTTGGCGGGGGGAAGTAGGTATCAGTTACTGAGATATTAGGAACCTGCATGTTTTGAGTCAAAATCACAGAATATTCTGAAGCATTGAAAATTTAGGGCCCATTTCTCTAGATCAATTACGTTTATCAACTCAAAGGCTAGACGATAAACAAGTTTATTAATTTAGCCAGGATTTTTTTGAGTTTGTGAAGTATTTATGATTTATTGCCCATATTTCAATCTTTCTGATATATAGTACCACTGAATAAATACTGGTTTTATTGTTACTGCTTTTATCATTTTCTTTTAAACATACATTATTCTCCAGATTGAATTAGACTTGGTACGAAGCCAGAGCTTCCTCTCTTAAGCTACTTTCTGATGCTGGTTATGACTGATGGAAAGACTTTCTCATCTCATACCTGTCCTCCTTCTGTGCTCATCCTCTGCCTCCTGAACTACTATTTATTTTAATTATTTGCTAAGAGAGCTCTAACATTAGTCTCCGAAGCTTGCACAGCGAATTACTTCATTCAGTTTTCCTGAGCTCTGTTTACCTTGTCAGCATGTTGCAGTAAAAATGAGGTTTGATTTTGTATTCCCTGATGTTTCGATTTGGCAATAGAGAAAACAAATATACTTTATGACCCAATGATTTTCTGTTTGGCTGAAAAACCCATTAGGCCTTTTGTTAAGAAAGTCTGCCATAAACTTTTATCTGACTTTTTCATGATCATTGTAACTGAATATTAGGAAGATTTTAATCAGTGTGAAGATTTTTGTGTGTTTTCTGTAATGTAGCTTCTCGTAGGGGAAGTGGAAAAATAAATCAGTCCTGACAGATTTCAGGTCACCCATGGTTATGGAGGAACCCTGCTGTATTCCTTCCGCATATTTTCAGAACAGCTGCCATTTTATTATCTTGTTTTCAGAAGCTACAGACAGAAAATCTCTTTCACCTTTTCAAGGAAAAATGCAGACAAGTCACGTAAAATCTCACATATGAAAATCAATTTATAAAACCTTTTATTCAAATACGTATCAAAGTATATGGTCAGCTTGTGGAGAGGTGAAGTGTCTTTAAGTATTTTGATTGTGAATAATAAAATATTTTATTTTCATTGTCACTGACAAGACATTCTAATTATATAGGAGTCTTTCATTTGTAGTATCCCTTCTTTATGTATTTTACCTATCAGTGTAGCCGGTGAACCTGAGGATGTGAATTTGTATGTCTCACGATATCTTGAAAGACCTGATTGTAAAACAGGGTATGCAATTAGAATTCATAGCATTTTCAAGCTTAAAAATCAGGATCAGCTATTGTGAGTGGTGATATCAGCTTGAACTGCAGTAAGGATGAAATCAGAATGTGCTTAAATTTAATCATACAGGGGAATTCAGTGATTCTGATTAAATTCACAAAGCCTGCTAAGGAATCTGCAGGGAAAGAATAGTACCAATAATTAGAGACGAAAAGACGTTCCCAGTAAAGATATGATCAAAGAGGTTAAATGTGCTGATCTAGACACTGCATAGAACATGCAGTGAATTTCTGCAGCTTTGAAATATTGTGATATTGTAAAACTGGTGGCATATTTCACATGGCATACTCTATACAGGGAAGAAAAAATGTAATGCCGGCCTGGTGTTTTATTCTTTTGAATATGCTGATTTCCTGCTTTCTTATGCTCAAAATTATGATTATCAATAACATTATATTCTTTTTTAAGCACTTAAAAACTTTGGATTATTTGGAATCTCGTTGTTTTCAGAGGGAAGAGAAGCACCATATTGTGTTCTGCAGAGGTGTTTGGCTGGAAGATGTTTTATTATACTAATTTTTGTAGAGAGAAAAATAATACTGCCACAAATTGCTGTCACAACAGGATCTTCAGTGTAAAAACTGAAGATCTGACTTTTAAAAACCTTAGAACCCAGTTTAAATTTTTTTTACTTAAGTACTTTCCAAAGCAAGATTGAGATCGCACTGGAGAATATAGACTTGTATTATACCTAACCAAAAAATTGGAGCTGTTTAAGGAATTTGCAGAGTCAGTCTCAGACACTCAACCTCCATTCCCTACTAGAATTGTCTTTCCTCTGCTTAGCAGGAAATGAAACAGTGGTTATTGTAGACAGACCACAAGGCAGATATGCTCCTGTTGAACCACAAGCTATTGGGATCAACAAAGTGAAATTCTGTTATCTGTGACTATCTGGAGGTAGGGCTACCTCTCAAATCTCTATGCCACAAAGTTTATAGTAAATTTGGCAATGTGAGTTACTGGAACATGTTTTCTAAAATCTCTGAGAACAGGTAACTTATTTCCAGATTTTTAGCGTGATGTCAAATGGAGTTAATAGGCGAGAACAGTAGAGGGTTTTAAAGTAGATGAACTACTCGAACTCTTGTATCTCACAGGGAGCACTGAGAAATTCAAGTGTTCTTACTTTTCAATTGCAGTGCCTCTGTAGGTCAGTTTCTATATCTAGGGACAAATTGAGATGCTTCAGCCCTGGTTCCATTGATGTTTTGAAAGAAAATATTGTTGAGAGGTGCTGAGTGGTGATTTGAGTGAAAATCCTGGATAGAGCACATTTATTTCGTGTGTATGAGTAATAATTGCACAGACAACATAGAATCATTTTTTGTTGTAGACCAGCTGGCTGTGAAAATGAACCACAGAGCTGTTTGCTAGATTCTGAGAGCCTTTTGTGGTGCACAAACTGTCTTTTGCTAAGCATTCTGATTTTGTTTTACAGGATTGTACCCACTGTTTTTGAGCTTATATCAGGGTTTGATTCATTTTTGGTCATTTGCTTATTAAAATAGTATTTGCTCATAGAAGTTGGACTTGAAAACAGTCCTGTAGATGTGTACAGAACTCCTTGAAAATGCTACTTGATATGAGTAGGAAATACAGAAGCAGACACCCTTGTCTCAAACCTTCCATGGTGTTGAGAAGCTGAAATTATTTTACCTAATCTGAATATTGTTTTCCAAAACCAGTGTCATCCAGTTGCTTGCTCTTTACTGGAAATACGACTGCAGCCCACATGAAGCTAATCTGTTCTTCAGTTTGTACTGGCTGTGTGCCTCGTAAGGAAGCCTGTTCTTTCTAGTATGTAGGCTTGCTACAGATTGTGTAATCGTCATCAGTCTTTCCAGTTCTCTTCGCTAAAATGTAAAAGTGACACATGGACTCTCTGAAGTCAGCCTAAAATGTTGTTAGGTGTTTATAGGATAAGCTTTTTATTTTCTGTGCTTTTTGAAAATCGCTAATACTGTTTTTAGAAGGACTTTTTGCTCTGTGGAAATGATGAAAAAAAGTAAAATGAAT
Source organism: Opisthocomus hoazin (assembly GCF_030867145.1). Taxonomy (NCBI): domain Eukaryota; kingdom Metazoa; phylum Chordata; class Aves; order Opisthocomiformes; family Opisthocomidae; genus Opisthocomus; species Opisthocomus hoazin. The sequence goes on along the minus strand of NC_134454.1, from coordinate 20,767,719 downwards.
TAGCCATTAGTCAAAATAAATGGCTAACATTCTGATTAAAAGTGATTACTAAGACTAGTCCTCTGTAGGACTCTACAGGATTATGTATTTATTTCTTTATTCTTGCCATTTGTGAGCTTCAGATTCACAAGCAGTAATCTGTGCCTGGATGTATCCAAACACTTACTTTCTATATTTCCTGTCATATTTTGCATTTCCCTCAGGACGTGATGCTAATTTAGAGTCAACATGAAGTAAATTAAGAAATAATTCTAGAAATGGTGGGAAACAATTTAAGGAAATTTTTCATTTCTGTGACTCTATCTAATCATCATTTTTTAAGTTGTTCACTAAGAATCACTGAAATGAAGTGTGACTGCTTGGCATTTAGTAGTTACATTGGTGTACAAAAAAAATAGAAACCATCTCTTGCTCTTAATTTTCTATTACTAGCTAGAATTTTTGGAAAAAAATGGAAAAAAACCACAATAAAATTGGTATTACTCAATTTGGAAGACATGAAATGACTTAATATCTGTAGAGTGATTAAGCTGTTATTACATTCACTGCTCAGAAACAAACTGAGGCTTGTTTTTGAGTTTTAACTACCACATATGTCTTCATCACATTTAAATTTTGGAGTTTGCATGCAGATGTGATCATTAGGCTGGTTTGAGTTTGAGTGCAAGTAACTCACATACATAGTCATATTGCAGATGTTGCATCTTCATCATTTCTTCTTTCAGAATTGCATGCTTATTATTCTTCTGGGAGTTTTACCCACACTCTTTTACTCTCTATCTTATAGTAGGCTGGCACACACCATTATCTTTTTGTCACCAAACTGTGAGTGAACTTATCTGTCCCCTTGCACATAAAAAACATCTCAGAAAAGACAGAAAACGTGCGAGTCATCGTAATTATTTTCTGTACCTACTTCTTAAAAAGGCAGTACACACCCAAACATCTCTTAAACAGCTTCAGAGGTGGGAGCTTCATCATAAACGGTAGGCTAAGAAGTGGAAAAGTAAATTGTCACACCCAGGAGTAGCAGTGGTGCCACCAAATCCCTTTCAGTGGCCACCTAGTATTCAGTCCTGCAAGCAGACAGTTTCTGTGACACATGAAAGCAATACCAAAACTAGGAGAGCTGTCATCTTGGGGATAAAGCGATCTATCTTCACCAGAACTTCAAAAACGTCAGTAAAATCTTCCTAAGCCTTAATTTTCTCTGGTGCTAACCACAGACAGAGCAGACAGTAACAGCAAACCCTTCACCACAGCACACTAGCAGAATGTATACACCGGCCCTGTACTGTGGAATAGGAGGTGTATTGCGCTGGTGCAGTAGCCCTCAGCAGACACCCTCTGCAACTAAAAAGCTCTAGAGCCACCAAGGCTCTAGGCAAATAACCAAAGTTTGGAGCACCAGCAAGTTCAAGTGAAAATTTTTGTATACCAACAGGAGGGGAACAAGGAGTTAACTTTGCAGCTAGAACAAAGAGAGTACTTTAAATTTTAATCTTTGCTTTTGCAAGATTGACAAGTAGTTACAACTCTTACTTACCTGTAAGTAAAAATACCAAGAAGACCAAAGCATAAAACTCAGTAAGTATCTTCTAAGCATTCATCTCTATAGTCTTACAGAAATAAAGACAACTCATTACACTACTGTAGGGAAAAATATGGAAAGGTAAAACACAACCTTACTATAAGAAAATAAATATATGCACAAAGGGAACAAAAGAAGTCACTTAAAATACTAAGGGCATAGTGAAATAAGATCAATATGAACGTCTCAGTTTTAACAGTTAATAGTATTAATACAGGTGCTATTCAATTTATAGCGCATTTTGTGTGAGGGTTTCGTACAAACAGGTGTGATACTATTTTCATGTGTTAAAAATTAATTCTAGGTTTTACAGCCTCTATTCCTTTGACGCACTTTTGTAACTCCTATTAAAGTTAATTAGTATTATGTGCACATCAAGGGAAGAATAGAAACCATATGTGTTTTATTGTAATAATTATTAAACTAACACCTCATACTGACTGAGAATGTAGTTGTTTGCCTACTTCCCTACAACATCCAGCTGTGAACTTTCAGTCTTATAACTTCTAAATAACAAAGGTAGTCCAACTCACACGTAGCTGCTAAAGCAAGTGGTGGTAGTAAGTGCTAATCTTACCTATAGCTAGTACTCAGCAGTTACTTTGGTATAGGGCTAAAAGTGCTCTTTGTCTTAGTATATTATTGTGATCTTAAAAAAAAGAGAGGTATTAACCATGAATAGTGATAAAATTCAATGGCACTTTTAATCACGGTTTAGAAATATGCATGCTAGTCCACCTGCACTGTCAAAGCATCATCTTGAAAATTACCTTTTGCTCTTTTGTCTTGGTTTTCTACTAACTAATTTCAGTGTTGCTTGTAATAAATGGCTACATGTTCAGGCCCTGAGAAGCTTGGTGGTTAGTGATATGACATGAACATACGTTAAATGACTGCCTTGTTTTTGCCGTGGTATTAGAAAATAATCATTAAATTTTCTGCAATGCTGTACCTGCTTAGCATAAGAGATAGCCCAAATACCACGGTGAAATGAAATGTTCTTGATGATGCATGTCTAGATTTTTGTGGTACTCACTATAAAACCTAAACAGCACTTCATGAATCTTCAGGCAGATAAGTGATACGTGTACAAGTTGATTTCACTTACGGAGAAAGACAATGTAATATTTGTCATGTGTGGAGGAAAATTCATAAATGATCAAATTTGCCTTTGGAGTAGGAAGAAAGCATAATATGAAATAGCCTCTGAAATAAAATGGCAATGAATTTAGAAAATGTGACAGTTGGTTTAACAACACACTTAAGTATATGAATAGTTCCATTACAGTCAGTTTTCTCAATGAGACTACTCATTTGCTTTAAGTTAGATAAATTATGTAATGAAAAAGTTTAAAAGCTATTGGCAGCCGATCAAGAAATAATCTTCTGTACATAATTACTTGGAACAGACTGCCTAGGTTTAAGAAATATGAAGCAATGCCGTTTTTTTCATAATTTTTACAGTTAGGCAATGTTACAGATAGATGCAAAACTAATTTTGAATTATCTTTTTTTAATGTGTAATGTTTTTATCATTAGAACTTTTTGGAGCAGGTGCTTTTTAGACTCAGAGAAACTGAACTCTCTTACTGTCTTTCAGGTGATAAAACTAAATAATGTAAAAAAATGCATTATGAAATTTGTACAATCTACTGTAATTATATGGAGCTAAAGAGATGTAACTCTACCCATTTTTCACTATAATGGATAAGTCTGCTTTGTGAATTGCTTTGGAAAATCATGCTACATAAATAATAGCTATAAAAATTATTTTTGTGAACTTCATTGAGAAGAACTTTTACCCAGGAGTTAAAAAGATACGACAGAATGAGATCTCTGAAGGCTGCTGTGGCTTATGGATATACACTTTTTCCTGATACAGAATCATTAGAAAAATAGTCCCCCAATTTTCAGCTGATGTATCCTGACTTTTAAACTCTTGATAATTTTTAATGGCTTGCATTAAGTTTGAAACAGGAAGCAATAACTTACAGCTGAAGCTGATAGTTGGATTCATTTTTTGCTTTTCAAGGAGACTAATCTATTTTCCAGGGATTTTTTGTCTCATTTTCTGGAACAAAAGACTTAGTGCCTAAATTATGCACAAAATAAATAAAGAACGCTGCCTGTGGCAGCAACAAATTTAATTTTTTTCTTCTATTTTAGGTTTTATTGTGAGAAAGGTGGTTTCTGTAAGATCATTTAAAACTGATAGAAACACTTAAGTATGCTTGCTGTCAGTTGTTCAAGACTTCAGCACAAGATCATCTAGCAAAGCCATTATTTTGTTTTTCTCTTGAAGACTTAAGTTAGCATCAGCAGTTTGTGTCATCTGTATGAGCTGGTAAAGATCACAGGAGTAGCAACAGAGATGTGGAAATTTGCTGTGTACTTGCTGATCATTTCTAAAAGCTTTCCAACATTCTGGTGCACAGGAAAATTTCCAGTGTGTTCAGGTGAGAATTTTGTGCAAGTGTTTCTGCAGCTGTGATCTCTATGATACTGGCTTTCCTGCAAACCCAGCTACTAAATATCAAAAAGTCATGTAATAAAGTGAACTTGAATATTTACCTTGGAGAATTTTGGCCTGATGTTTTACAAAACCTGATAAATAGAGAAAGATTTTCCCCTTGCTTTGTAGAAGCATGGAGATTTTTAAGGCCAAAATTCAAGAGAATGTTTTTCTTAAAGCTCTTGATGGTGCTCTTTCAGGGTGGCTTGTTGGTGGGTTTTGGAAGGAAAGTAAGATGTTAAGGTTGGACTTTGGAGATAGCAGTGTTCATAGGCACATATACCTGCATCAGGTCATGTAATAATATGAAGGCTCAGATGCGTCATATTAAAGGTTAAAAATCATCATCTTCAGAAAGGTTTTAATACATCAGGATAAGCAGTTTAGACAAACCGGTTCCAGAAGCGCAGTATTTAGAGCAAGAACACCAAAAAAATAAGCTAGATATATATTAACAAGATGTTTTCCTCATGTACCGAAGGAGCTGGAAGTTACTGAAAAGTCAAAACCAACCAACTCTTCTTTTTATAATCCCTGTCTTATGCTTTCAGATAATACTAAGAACACGTTATGTTGTAGCACTTATTCAGAGTAGTATGACTTAATAAAGTAAAAGCAGAAAGATGTTTAGCATTCACAGACTGATTTTTAAGTCTTCTTCACGTACAAAAAAAATACTGAAATACTGTTTTATAGTCTGAGATTTTTTGCTATATATTGATTTATCAGCAGAAATTATTTCTCAACTACTGTAACATCTGACCTGCTCTCAATTGCTTCTAAAGAGTGCATCTAATAATCTTCATGCCTTACCTCTCCAGCCTACAGGAAAAATAGTTCGATATGTTTTCTCTAAAAGAAATGAGTTTTGTGTTTAGTTATGAAGTACGTGACAGCTTTTATTGATAATAGATACAAGGAGAAACAGTTCTATTAAGATCAGACACAACCCTGACGTTCTCAGTCAATCGTTTGTGTTGCTTCTGTGGCATAGAGCCTCTCACCGAATGGTGATTCGCCACTGGAGACATTCACATCTTTTGTTTTCAAGCATTTTAAGCATTTTGTTTTCATCATTTGTACCTTCTTCATGCAACTTCATGCATGTTAACTCTGTCCACAGGATTGGCATGGAGGTTTTTTTGCTTACGCTGATTTTTTTAATGTACTTAACACACACAATACTACGCTATGCTTAGCCTGTCACACTGTGTCACTTTAAAGGCAGGAACTGCCTCTCCACAGCTGTTTGACTTTATTAACTGTTTTTCACAGAACAGCTTGTGATGAATTTGCAAATAGCTCTCATAACATGAAACTTTCTGTCTATTCCTTCTCAGATGCACTTCCCCACCCATGCACCCCCACCCTGCCTGACATCATGACTCCTTTGGCCTTCAGGCAATCACACCGGACTGCTTGAACATCATCCCAGCACTAGTTTAGGCCCGTGACTTCCAGCTGCAGAGAACAGCTACTTCCTTATGTCCATGCTAGTTCAGTATTCCACTGGAACGGAAACGCTGCTGTACCTGTGTTTAACAAATTACCATTTTCATCTGCAGACATTACATTTATACAAAATAAAACACACCAAAGCAAAACCAAAAAGCCTGAACCTTTTTCTCCACTTCTTTCTACAAAGTACGTCTTGCGTTGTTAGGATCATCTTTGATCAGCTAGATGAAAGCTGGTGAGAAGATTATCTTAAAAGGAAATTGTGAAAACAAAAAGCTTACCTGTACTCTACATAAAATCACTTCAATATTTAGTAAACAAATGTTCACAAATATTGTTGCCGCCATTTTTTTGGAGATATTCACTCAGACTGTAGACTGTAATAAATTTCATTTTACACTCCCTGTCACAAAGTTTGATTTTGTTGTATTTTTTAGAGGTAGCACTGAATTTCATAGTTAGTTAAAATAATTATAATGGGCTTACAGATGTGAACCTTGAGCTTAGCATGTAAAACAGTTTTAAAAAGACACTTTTAAACATCCTGTGCTTCTATGCCTGGCCAAGATCCTATTTCAGATTACTGACAAAGTGATTTGTGGTGCAATTAGTCGAGTAAATTGCACCAAGAGTTATAGCAAAGCTGAGTAAATCTGGTTTTGTTCTATGTTCAACATCTTATGAATGAATCCCCACGCCATTCGTCATTTACAGTTCCATGAGAAATATTAGCTGCTGTTGCTAGACAAATGTGAAAGTGTCATGTTTAAAGTACATCTGTCTCCTTCAGTCTTCCAGAAAGCCTGCTTGAGTTTGTTCAGTTCAGTTTGCAACAGTTCGCAATAGTTCTTTCAAGCCCATATCATTATTATTTTGAAAAATGCTTTGGGAGAAGGCAAGTGCTAGCTCTCAGCAGATCAGAACAAGCACTGCCTTAGCATCACCAGGCTCCCTGTGCTTGCTTCGGAGGCAGGCCTGCACCATGCTAGAAAGCATGACAGGATGCTGAGTATTTTCTTTCATGCAATAAATCAGAGTACGGATGTTATCTGTCATCTGTGAAAACAGCGCTTCCTATTATAACATGAAACATGTTAAATCCCAGACTAGTCTCATTTACTTCAGCTTCAGGCAGCAGGAAAATTTCATGTAGAAGTCGAAGTCTCAGACCGCAGCTAGTTCTGACATTGATTTTGGGGGGCAAAGTAATCCATAGCAAAACTATGTGATGTCATGAACCTGTGAGTCTTTCTGAGATTATAACCTTAAAGTGTTGGCTGCCATAGGCTTTAGAAATAGTAACATTTCTATGTTACTACGCTTATGTCACCTTACTACGGATATGTCATCTTCCACATATGTACTATAAAGTGTTACTATGAGGTTCTGCTAAGTAACTCCATATTCATTAAAGGTTATTTATCAGACAGTGGTAATTATTGAACTTGGGTACAGAACGATGGGAAAATCGGTTTTAAGCAATGTGTGTCCTTAGCTACAGAGGCAGCTCTTCTCTGTTCTTCCAGAACAGAAGTGAATGGCTGTGTTTCCCCCAGAAAACAATACCCTCTAACTTCTCCCTTGTCTGGACAGTTTCTCAAAGCTATTTTGACTTTAGTGGTGAAAGTCATCCCAAGCAAGAAAGAAATTTGTGTCTACTCTTTTCTCTTGTCCTATGCCCATCCTTCCCTACTAACAGATTCCTAGGTGTTTTGGTTTCGGCTGCCGCCGGCAACAAAAGCGCCACGCGGCCGCGCCTCCCCCCACTGGCGTGCGGAGGAGAATGAAAAGAAAGAGGCAGAAACTGGTGGGTCGGGATAAGGGCAGTTTAACAGAACAGCAAAACAGAGGGAAAACAGGAACAACAACGATACAAATAAGGAGAAAACACAACAACGAACCGTCCGGTCCAGACAGCCGCTCTCCCGAAACAGGACCAGCGCCGCGCCCCCCCAAGCCGCGAGTGCGTTCCCGCCGCGCCGCCCCTCCCCACCGGAACCCCGCGTGACGTCACATGGTATGGAATACCGGGCTCTGTTTGGCCAGGTGGGGTCAGCCCCCACCCCCTGGCTGTGCCCCTTCCTGGATTCCGGTGAAAATTAACCCTGTCCTGGCCAAACCCAGGACATTATCCACCCCTTATTCCATACCATCTACGTCATGCCCAGGTCCCCCATTGTCCAGTTGATCACCACCACTTCTCCTGTCTCCAGATATCATTCCCTTAGTCTATGGATCATCACTCTGAAGTGTCTGTTGAGTTCATTTAATCCATGACTTCGGGATCCATCTGTCGTTACGGTCTTCTGTGGCAGGGGAGGTGATGTGTGGTGATGGGCGGTCACTTGCTGCATCCGGACCTCACGGCTGATGTATCTGGTGTGGCCCGTGCCCACAGTCTGCAGGAGACGTTGATCTTGATGAAGTTGCTGGATGCCAGTTGTTGAAAACCAGGTCCAGTTCCATCATTGCTGTGCTCTGCTAGGTTTTCATCGAGAAAGTCCATCCTTCTTTAATCTGGAGAATTCTTACTATGCTACTACTGGTACAAAATATAACAATTATAACAGTGATAACAGACAGTGACAGGGTTATTTAACAACTAACTTTATACAATTTATTTATGGACTATTCTCGCCCAAAATTAAATCCCCATGAGGTACACATCGGACTTCCCCATCCTTCCGCATTACCCACCAGGTACACCCAGGTCCTTGAGCAAAGGCAATCCCGCAGACGGGCTTGCCTTTGCCCGAGGCAGGACTAACCCAAACTGTCTTCCCTAACATGTTCCGCATCTGCACTACAGGGACTTTATCCCCTTCTACTGGGCGCTGAGGTTTTGACTGGGCAGGACCAGCCCAGTTGGTGGACCCTCTGGTGTTGACCAACCAGGTGGCCTTTGCTAAATGGGTATCCCAATTTTTGAAAGTCCCACCCCCCATTGCCCTCAAAGTGGTTTTTAGCAGCCCATTGTAACGTTCGATCTTTCCAGAGGCTGGTGCATGGTAGGGGATGTGATACACCCACTCAATACCGTGTTCTTTGGCCCAGGTGTCTATGAGGCTGTTGCGAAAGTGAGTCCCGTTGTCCGACTCGATTCTTTCGGGAGTGCCATGTCGCCACAGGACTTGTTTTTCCAGGCCCAGGATGGTATTCCGGGCGGTGGCATGGGGCACAGGGTAGGTTTCCAGCCATCCGGTGGTGGCCTCCACCATTGCAAGCACATAGCGCTTGCCTTGGCGGGTTTGTGGCAGTGTGATGTAGTCAATCTGCCAAGCCTCCCCGTATTTATATTTTAGCCATCATCCTCCATACCACTGAGACTTTACCCGCTTGGCTTGCTTGATTGCAGCGCATGTCTCACATTCATGGATAACCTGTGCGATAGTGTCCATGGTCAAGTCCACCCCTCGGTCACGAGCCCATCTGTATGTCGCGTCTCTTCCTTGGTGGCCCGAGGTGTCATGGGCCCACCGAGCTATAAACAGTTCACCCTTATGTTGCCAGTCCAGATCCACCTGAGCCACTTCAATCTTAGCAGCCTGATCTACCTGGTGGTTGTTTTGATGTTCTTCAGTGGCCCGACTCTTAGGGACGTGGGCGTCCACGTGACGGACTTTTACAACCAACTGCTCCAGACGGGCAGCAATATCTTGCCACAATGGGGCAGCCCAGATAGGTTTGCCTCTGCGCTGCCAGTTGTTCTTCTTCCATTGCTGCAGCCACCCCCACAAGGCATTGGCCACCATCCAAGAGTCGGTGTAAAGATAGAGCACTGGCCACTTCTCTCGACTGGCAATGTCTAAAGCCAGCTGGATGGCTTTCACCTCTGCAAACTGGCTGGACTCACCTTCTCCCTCGGCAGTTTCTGCGACTTGTCGTGTAGGGCTCCATACAGCAGCCTTCCACCTCCGCTGCTTCCCCACAATGCGACAGGACCCATCCGTGAACAGGGCATACTGTTTCTTATCTTCTGGCAGCTGGTTATACAGTGGGGCCTCTTCAGCACGTGTCACCTCCTCCTCTGGCGATGCTCCAAAATCTTTGCCTTCTGGCCAGTCCATGATTACCTCCAGAATTTCTGGGCGACTGGGGTTTCCCATTCGGGCGCGTTGGGTGATCAGAGCGACCCACTTACTCCATGTAGCATCGGTGGCATGATGCGTAGAGGGGACCCTCTCTTTGAACATCCAGCCCAGGACCGGCAATCGTGGAGCCAGGAGAAGCTGTGCTTCAGTGCCGACCACTTCTGAAGCAGCTCGAACGCCTTCATATGCTGCCAGAATCTCTTTTTCAGTGGGAGTATAGCGGGCCTCGGATCCTTTGTATCCCCGGCTCCAAAACCCCAGGGGTCGACCTCGACTCTCCCCTGGTGCTTTCTGCCAGAGACTCCAGGTTGGAGTTGGTTCTCCCTGGCTGCGGTGTAGAGCACGTTTTTAACATCTTGCCCTGACCGGACTGGACCAAGGGCTACGGTATGAACTATCTCCCGTTTAATTTGTTCAAATGCCTGTCGTTGCTCAGGGCCCCATTCAAAATCATTCTTCTTCCGGGTCACGTGGTACAGAGGACTCACAATTTGGCTGTAATTTGGGATGTGCATCCTCCAAAAACCCACAACACCCAGGAAAGCCTGTGCTTCCTTTTTGCTGGTTGGTGGAGACATAGCTGCTATTTTGTTGATGACATCCATTGGGATTTGACGGCGCCCATCCTGCCATTTTATTCCCAAAAACTGGATCTCTTGCGCAGGTCCCTTGACTTTACTTCGCTTAATGGTGAAACCGGCTTTCAGAAGGATCTGAACTATTTTCTCCCCTTTCTCAAAAACTTCCTCCGCTGTGTCGCCCCATATAATGATGTCATCGATGTACTGCAGATGTTCTGGGGCTTCACCCTTTTCCAGTGCAGTCTGGATTAGTCCATGGCAAATGGTGGGACTGTGTTTCCACCCCTGGGGCAGTCGATTCCAGGTGTACTGGATGCCCCTCCAGGTGAAAGCAAACTGTGGCCTGCGCTCTGCTGCCAAAGGGATGGAGAAGAATGCATTAGCGATGTCAATTGTAGCATACCACTTGGCTGCCTTTGACTCCAGCTGATATTGAAGTTCTAGCATGTCTGGCACGGCAGCACTCAGCGGTGGTGTGACTTCATTCAGGCCATGGTAGTCTATTGTTAGTCTCCACTCTCCAGTAGACTTTCTCACTGGCCATATGGGACTATTAAAGGGTGAGCGAGTTTTACTGATCACTCCTTGACTCTCCAGCTGGCGGATCAGCTGATGAATGGGGAGAAGGGAGTCTTGGTTAGTACGATACTGTCGCCGGTGCACCATTGTGGTTGCGATGGGTACCTGTTGTTCTTCAGCCCTCAGCAACCCCACAACGGAAGGATCCTCCGAGAGACCAGGCAAAATGCACAGCTGTTTAATTTCTTCCGTCTCCACAGCAGCTATGCCAAAAGCCCACCGATACCCCTTTGGGTCCTTGAAATACCCTCTCCTAAGATAGTCTATCCCAAGGATGCACGGAGCCTCGGGGCCAGTTACAATGGGGTGCTTCTGCCACTCCTGCCCAGTGAGGCTCACTTCAGCCTCCAGTAGACTCAGCTCTTGGGACCCCCCTGTCACTCCCGAAATGCAAATGGGCTCTGACCCTTTGAACTCTGATGGCATTAAAGTACACTGTGCACCAGTGTCCACTAGAGCTTTATACTCTTGTGGATCTGACGTGCCAGGCCACCGAATCCACACCGTCCAATAGACACGGTTGTCCCTTTCCTCCACCTGGCTGGAGGCAGGGCCCCTCTAATCCTCGTCAGAGAAATTGCTGCTCACCTGCTGTAAAAATGACTTGGAGGTCCCCTCCAGAGGATCGTAATCAAGGTCAAACTGTCTACCTGGTCTGGAGAGCTGGCTTTTGGAAACTGGAGCGGCATTTTTCCTAGCAGAGTCCCCTTTTGTGATTGTTTTACCTCGCAACTCACGTACTCGTGCCTCTAGACTTGAGGTGGGTTTTCCATCCCACTTCCTCATGTCCTCTCCGTGGTCACGCAGGTAGAACCACAGGGTGCCCCAGGGTGTGTAGCCTCTGTATTCCCTCTCCTGAGCAGGGAAACACTTGCCCCTAATAGCTGAGACACTGGCCCGTACAGGTGGGGAGTAGGACCTACTCTCTTTCATTTGTCGGACCTCCCGGGCCAGTTTCTCCACAGCTGAGACAAGGGAGGAAGAGAGACTTTCCTCATATTGGCGGAGTCTGACAGCCACCTCGTCCACTGTTGGTGCGTCTTTACCTTTCCAGTTTACAACTGCCAGTGAGTTGGCATGCGAGGAGGGTGCGCTCCGCACAAACTTCCTCCACATGGATTGTGAGCACTGGAGTTCATCTGGGTCTATGGGTACCTGCTCATCGTCTGTGTCACAGTAAACGAGCTCCCGCACAGCTAATTCCCTCAAGTACTGAATACCCCTTTCCATATTGGTCCACTTGCCAGGATAGCATACAAAATCGTCACTGAAGGGGTACCTCTCCCTCACGCCTGACAGAAGTCTCCTCCAGAGGCTGAGGATTTGTTCCTTTTTCCCAATGGCCTTGTCAATACCCCCATCCCTGGCCAGGGATCCCAGCTGCTTGGCTTCCTTGCCCTCTAATTCCAAGCTGCTGGCCCCATTATCCCAGCACCACAGCAGCCAGGTGGCAATGTGCTCGCCTGGGTGGCGGCTGAAATCTTTCCGCATGTCTCGCAGCTTGCCCAGGGACAGGGACCGGGTGATGATCTCTGTCTCTATCTCCCGTGATGACCCTGGCTCATCGTCATCCCTCCCGGAGCGATCTGCTCTCTTTGTGTCTTTCTTTAGTTTCACAGGGGCGACTGCTACTGGCACAGGTTGGTCATTGGGCTCAGCCGCGCTGCCTGCAGCTGGAGCTGGGGCTGCAGCAGCTGCTGTGCCCGCCGGGGAAACCGAGGCAGACCCTGCAGCTATGGCTGCAGCAGCCGTGGTGCCGGTCAGGGGGGCTGTGACTGCCTGCTGGGCTGGAGGGGCTGCAGGGCCGGCTGGGGGGGCAGCGCCAGTTGCAGCGCCTGCCGCTTCGCTTCCCCCCCTTTCCCCTTTAAGGCACTGAACAGTGTTGAACATGGCTCGGTAGGCATGGGCCAGAGCCCAGCACATTGTGGTGATCTGTGTCTCTCTGGAGTTCCCGGGGTGGCAGCACACTTTTTTCAGATATTTTACCAGATTGTCCGGATTCTGTATCTGTTCAGGGGTGAGTTTAAAACACACCGGTGGTGCCCACTGCTCTAGACATCTGCCCATGCTGTCCCACACACCCAGCCACTCACAGCTATCCAGCCCCGGGGCAGGTCTCTGCAGGATGTTCTTAACGACTTGCTTAACCCTAAACAAAACCCAGAACCCGTTCAGCAGGCAGAACAAAAGGAGAGTGCTGCCCTGAGCATCCCACGGGTACTCGAAATTCTCAAAAGCAGTTAGGACCAGCCTGAGGAAGAGAGGGGGGGCGAAAGAGTGGGGGAAGGTATCCCCTTCGGTTTTCCCCACAGACTGGGTTTGATTATTAACAAAATCTAAGACATAGGATCCGAGGTACGGAAATGACCGCAGTGCCGCATGCAAATACAAGACTAATTTCATGCACAGTGATGTTATCATATCATAAGTCGATATCGTACAGTAGAGGAAAATCATCATCCTGATCTTTTTCCCAGCCATGATGAACAGCATGGCAATGAACACATAGTGCAAGTACGGATTTACATAGCAGAGCCACTTGATCAAAGTCAGAAACATTTTTTTTCTTTTTTACCGGCGACTACTTAACACAGAAAAATGCGTATAACAAAATTTAAGCAAATCTAAGAAAACAGTTTTAACACCCGCTGCTCAGCCCTGCCGTTATCCCTGCCCCACGCTTGGGCGCCAATTTAATGTTTTGGTTTCGGCTGCCGCCGGCAACAAAAGCGCCACGCGGCCGCCCCTCCCCCCGCCGGCGTGCGGAGGAGAATGAAAAGAAAGAGGCAGAAACCGGTGGGTCGGGATAAGGGCAGTTTAACAGAACAGCAAAACAGAGGGAAAACAGGAACAACAACGATACAAATAAGGAGAAAACACAACAACGAACCGTCCGGTCCAGACAGCCGCTCTCCCGAAACAGGACCAGCGCCGCGCCCCCCCAAGCCGCGAGTGCGTTCCCGCCGCGCCGCCCCTCCCCACCGGAACCCCGCGTGACGTCACATGGTATGGAATACCGGGCTCTGTTTGGCCAGGTGGGGTCAGCCCCCACCCCCTGGCTGTGCCCCTTCCTGGATTCCGGTGAAAATTAACCCTGTTCTGGCCAAACCCAGGACACTAGGCATCTTCTCAATATTTGTGAGAGGGAATGTTGCCACAGGTGGGCATAAGAGGTGAGAGGGATACCTTCTTCATGTTCAGGAATATGAAGAGTGAGGTCCAGAGCACACCCGTTCACTCCATATCCAGGCCACCAGGGAAGAACTTCACTATCTACTCCTAAAAGAAGCACTTTCTCACTTCTGTTAAATGTTCGTACAGGGTCAAAGATGATGTGTGTTTTAACATTTGTGAGCACTTTGGATTCTGTCATCTGCTTATAAATATTAGGAGTACATGATACAAGGCGTTGATTAGTGCTCTTACATCTCCCTTGTCTCATCTAGCATTTTCTTAATTGATAGACATATGTTCATAGTGGTGGAAAGACTTAAAAAAATACAAACAAACCACAAGAATGGGAAGCTACTGTATCTATTATTTCTTTACAATCACCAATCTGTAGGCATGTGTTACGAATATTTTAAGCATACTTTTCACACCAGTGAAGATGAATACTGCATTAGATATAGAAAAACTGCATATTTTGTACCAGTAACATTAGTGTAATGCTCAGTAATACTGAGTTTCAAGGGATATCCTCTTCAACTGCATTTTTCCACAGTTCATTGTCTCTTCTGACAACATATCTCCTTTTTCTCATTCTCCTCAGCAGTAATAGCACTTTTATTGTTTGTTATTCATCATTATGTTTGCTATTTATTGAAATACTGCAATAACATCCAAATTGCTAAATCTGTATGGGTGCATTGTTGTGCCAGGCACCATAAAAAGCAGTTGGAATGCATAGCCTGTACCTTGAATAACTCAATGTTTAATTCACTGCACCAAAAGTGCTTTTAAAGTCCTGATCCAAGCATCTTTTGTTAAAACTTGAGCGATACTGTTTCATCACCCTTATTCCATAATTTCTTCTTCCAAGGGACCAGATTGTAGGCCTTCTGGGGCACCTTTCTGCCCAATTAACAAAGTGAAAATCCTCCCTTTTCTCTTTCTAAAATGCACAAGTTTGATGCTGAGCTAGAAATGCAAAAGATAGTATTATTCTCCTTTGAAAACAAGACTTAAACAAACTTGATGGGTTTGACACTACAGTTCCTTTGTCAGGTCCTTAAATTTTGTTGCTGTGACATTAATGCAGTTAATGTAGTTTATAGTTGTCAGTTTGGGCTGCAGAGAATTTAGGCTGTATTAGAAAGTATTCAATAATATTATGGCATTGAGGAAATAACTCATTGAAAGGTCTGTAACATCAGTAACAGAAATGGCCATGATCACAAGCTGAGTTTGACACTCTTAGGCAGTATTATCACTCCTTTAGGTTTAGGCACAGGTTTAGACATGTAGTGCAAATGGGGAGGAAGGAGGGAGAAGGAGACTGGGATCTGACAAGTCCTTTGCCAGACTGCTCATGTTTTCTCTCTTGTCGTCTTTGGTGAAGCAAAAACAAAATGCTCCTGCCCACTTCCCAGTTCAAATTAATATGTTACAACTTTACTGTGGTGATTTATTGCTTTATACTTAAGAATATGAGGTAATTACTTACGGAAAGTGTCATACATATTTACTAATATCAATACATTAACACAAAGTATTAATAAGTAGAAGGGAGGGGAAGAAAAAGAATAGAATGCCTTTGAGTGTTCTGGACCAAGGTGTGTATTCAGACTACTAACATGAAAAGTGATGTCTGGTGTGCATATGAACCTGCTGCTGATCTCATTGTATACTGCACCATAAAACTGTGTGCAACGTGAAAAATTAAAGCTTAAAGCAAAGGTTGCCATGGCTGCACTATTCTTATTCTTTCCCCATTATTTTTCAAATGAAAGTAAGGAGGATGTAAAAACATAAATACGTTAAAAATATTGACTAGATAGAGCGATCATGCATTTTCCTAATCCTCAATCTTGGCAAGCCCCAGTTTAACCCTGATTTAGTGTAATCTAAATCCTAACCCTGTCTGGAAACTAAGCCTCAAATTAGAAATGATAATCATGGAAATTCATATCACTACCCTTTGCCATCCTCTTGTCTTTTATTCACCTGTGCAAAATACATAGTTTCATTCTTGTGAACATTTGCATATGGAAATACGGGGGATGCTGTATCTTTTCCGCTTCAGAAGTTTAGTGTTTCTTTTCCTAAATAGAAGATACCCTGCACTTAAAACACTACTTCACATTCTCTGCCTTGTTTTTGTTACCATAACTCTGGCTGAGTCTGTATGTTAGAGAAGGGACATTTGGCAGGGATTCTTGGATTCCTTGCTTTTTTTTTTTCTTTAAGGACACAGCCTAGAGCCTTCTATATTTCCCTTTCCATGCCCAGTAAGCAGAACAGACATCCGAAAGTTCAGTCATAACTAGATATGGTCATATGGTGTTTGGATGATATGCTGTACTATGTGCTACAACAGTGCCTGAGTGCAAATGTGAGAATAAATCTGTATTTTGAGGCGTGTGTTTTCATGAGTGATGACTCTCCAAATGTTAATCCTTGTCGTTCAGAATGTTATTGTTAAAGGAGAGTGAGAGGTATTTCATTGTTCAAGTGAGTGAGACAGGTCACTTTGGAAAGAGCTTGCTATGCGCAGTCTTTAATTTAGCAGACTTTGAGAACTGCCAAAAGGTGCAAGTTCCTTTTACCATTTTCATGTCCTTGTGAAGATATCTAATTTCAAAGTCTCAATGCACTCATTTGTTAAAACAGAGAAATTATTTAAGGCTAGATGCTAATAACAATGAATGTTAAATGACTTAATGCAATGTGAAATTACTGCTTCAACATTCATACAAATGATAATTCAGTATAAGTGGCTCTATGTTCTGTTATACAGACATTACTTTGCAATTTGCAGGGTAATTGCATACAGAGCTACAAACAAATTTGTCTTCTTTTGCATCAAAAGTGCTTTGCACATCTCTTCAATATATGAAGAATATTTTTAAATGCATGTTTTAGTGGGATGGCATGGGCAGCTGTTCTCTCTGAGTGAGTGTCTGATCATCTTATCAATGTCTAATTCCCTTTCTTTGTGTGGTATAATTGCATGCAATTTAAGAGAAATCCCAACACATACCAGGATCCGTTCTTACAACGTAGCCATTACTCTCCGTTACTGATTTTCAGCACCACTAAGTAGAAGTATCCATGCGTATATAGCAGCTTTGAACAAAGGACCCTGGGAAAAGAATCACTGTGTGTTCATAATCACTTTTTTGGCAAAATTTACCTTGTAAAATATTTCAATAGGAATAATATTTATTAACTGGCACTTTTCTCATGCTTTGTATCTTTTAAATCCAAATTAGTCTTTTCTGTATAACTAGAAACGGCTTTGTTTTTATTTTTCAATTGATTCGTATGCATAGTTCTTCGATAATACAGAATACCAACTTTGCTGTAAAATGTTGCTTTTACTCCCTTCCTTACTCTCTGATTTTACTGTTCTCAATCCTGCGTTCAGTTCAGTTGCAGGAAGAGTGATTTTGAATAATACGGTCATGATGTCAAAACAGTGCAAATTATATGCTGCTGCCATCTGGAATAGTGAAAATAAAAGCTTTATTTACACTGTTCTTTGAAATAATAAACTTTATTGCGGCAGTTTATCTTCAGTATCTATAGTGTATTCTGGGAATACTCCATGTGTGCCTTTTTATTCTGTGAGCTACAGAATGACTAAAATTTGCCTGTAGCAAAGCTATCAGGGAATCTTCAAACAGATTTTTTTATCTTCCTTAATAGAATGGAGAACCACCCTTCATTTCGAGATCGAGAATAAATGGTTCACATAGAACAATATTTTTTAAGAGGCACAGTGAAACACTTCGAGTATGTATGTTAGTTAGGCAGATTACACAGATTTAACTACAGGTTAATGTGGATATTCTGGAACATAGGTAATTCGATAGTGCAAATAGTTAATGTGGAAGGAAATACTTAACAGAAATACTACTAAGTTTTCATGTCAACTGCCCAGTCTTGGATCCTGGTGCTGTTACCTTGGTTTTATACTCCATAACCCACAACCAAAGTAATCACAATTTGCTTTGGGTACTTCACATTTGCACTTTCTAACCATATCATAGTAATATTATCATAATGTACTGTAACTGAGCAAATTATTCACACTATTCTGTCCGTCTTTTTAAAACATGGTGCTGATTGCCAAAGTGATTCAGCAAGGTAGCTATGAAGAATTTAAGACTTTCAGACCCAATCTGTTTCAAAAAGCTGCTACTCTGCTTGCTGCCAGCAGGTCCTAGACGTGATTTGAAAGTGGCTTTTTACAGGAAAAGTAGTCCAAATATTAAGAAGGTGTGGCACAAACACTGGATAAAGTTCTCTGTTCTTCTCTTTGTTTAGCTGTGTTGTACACCTGGGCAGGTTTATAATGAAGAGTCAAATCCGTTGTATTGGATTTGGATTAAATCCTCTTCCTTCTTTGGATGCAGCTTTTGTGCATATTTAGGCTTGACAGTATACCTTCAGACATAGCTTGGGAAGTTCCTGAAATCTAATGGAAGAGTTGTGTCATTTAAAAAAGAGAGGTTGCAGCAGCACATTTTTTTCCTTGAAGATGAAAGAAAACACAGTTGAAGGACGAGCAGAATAGTGTGTTTGTCATATATAGTTGTGGCACAGGTATGTTCAGAGTTTTTTTTCTGTAGATACTCTTAAATGTAAGTATGGTTTCTTTCTGGTAGAGCATAATTTAACTTGTTGGTAATTTCAGGATAGCACTTCATCAAAATTTCTGTTTACGCTCGCTACTCTAAATGCTGTTGCATTTGTGAGGGCAGGCTCACCTCTAAGACAGGTGCAGCAATGTGTGAAATTATGTGTTGGGCAATGTCTGTAAGCGTACTGAAATGTTAATGTAGAAGGTAATGTGCTTTTTGCATATGTGTGGCTTGGAAGGGAAGTGATTACCACTTTGACAAAACCAGCAGCAGAGGTAGGAATCTCAAGGACATTTTTTAGAGATGAATACTGTCAAACAGACTGAATACACAGAGAGACAGTTTAGAAATACTAAGAAAGCTGTGATGGGAAACAAGACAAGGCTGTTTCGTATCATTCTCTCTTGAGGGTTCATCTAGTAACCAGTCTTTGTAATTGCCTCTCTGTGTTGTTCAGATCATACATTCGGTGAAAAATAACTTTTGTAGAGCTCTTCCCACAGTTGGAAGTGATACTAGCACAGTACTAAAGGCATTCTCTTAATACCAGTAGTAGAATGCAGGACTGTTAAGACATCTAACAAATTCAACGAATGTACTCTATTTCTAAATCTCTTGTATTTGTTATCCTAAACAAAATACGTATTACATGTATGACTCACGAAGCACGAGGACAAAGAAATCTGCCCTTTAATGGCCTCTCAAAATGACAGTACCAAATGGCTTTGAGAAGGTCAAGTCTGATTTAAATTGTTGATGAATTGGAAGTTAATTCACTAGAACTGAATATTAATAGGGAACAATGTTACATACTATGGTTTAGAGCCTAATGAGCATATCAACGAGCAGTAAAAAATAATTTTCTTTGCACCTCATGTAAAATTGTAGAGCTACCAATGTATCAAAATTTTCTAACAGTTACTTTTCTCTTACTGTGGCTGAGAGGCAGTTGTTCACTGACTTGATGCTCATATCTCTTGCACAGTGTGTTTGATGATCTGTCAAACTTGGTATCATCAAAGTGTAAAGACAGTTTTGTATATATCACTAATAAACTTAGAGAGAAAAAAGCAATTAATATCTCTAAAAACTAAACCCACTATGATAAGCACTCCAATTAGAAATTTCGTTATTTCTGTGCTCCGTTTTATGTTGAATATTGGGTTTTATTGCCAAATACCTGAAAGACAGATTGGAAACGGACCACAACTGTCAAAAATATAACAGTTCTGGCTATTTGAATCTGTTACATTGTGATGTTTCTCATGAAAATTTCATGAAGAGCATTCATTCAAACAGATTCTATGCATAAGAGGGATGGATGGAATTTAATTACCCTTATTAAAAATAAGAAAGGCAAGCTCTTTACTACTCCATCCTATTAGTATTCAAGATGGATTATCTTTGTTGTAGACTTGTGTATTTGCAAAAGGGACTCCTGGGTTTTCTGTACAATCCAAGTAGGAAAGGAGAGGTCAGGTAATAAAAATCCTGTTCTGTGTCACAAGTCAAATCTTGTCAGTTACTCCCAAAGTAAAGACTTCATGTTTATAAACAGACATGAAAAAATACCTTTCTTTGGGAATAGCCTATAGCTAGTGAAGGGGTTGACACTTAACCACAGACAGGTAGAAATATTAGCTCTGAAGAGTTATGCAAACTTACCGGAGAATTGTATTCACTAAACCAGAGTAGTATCTGTGTGCATTTGTACTGCAAGCAATTAAATGGCTTGTGGGCGACAGCAGACCCCAGGAACTGCAAAGATTTATAGGCTATATTTGGTTATCTAAAGACTTCCCTGAAGCTATTTGAAAATAGGACACTTTTTTATGAAAGAGAGTTGACAATGAACTATTTCTTCTCAGTTAATTTTATCCCTTAATCAATTGCATGTCAGTAACCACCAATCAAGACATTTAAGAAGATATCTTTTATAGTTAGTATTGATCCTCTTTCTTCGATTTTTTTTGCTT